>NW_026623304.1:550160-556843 GCF_030028575.1 Malurus melanocephalus | reverse complement strand
AAAAAAAAAAAAAAAAGCCTAAAAGATTAGGGTTTGCCATGAAGAAAGCTTGATTTTTCATGGATTTTTTCATGCACCTTGTGTTTTGTTCCTCTTAATCCTATTTTAAACACAAGCGACACAGATGTTGCCAAACTGCTTATCTGAACGTTCCTGTTTCACATGCTGGCATTCAAAATTTAGTCAAAATTGTGGATAACCAGGCCAGTGACAGTATTTCCAYTGTGGGTGTGACTGCCACGATGGCAAAGATACCAGGTGAGGAAATGTCCTGTTATTTCTGATGGCATCCATCCCCTAGCAATATCCCAGGGCCAGAGCAAAAACAGACAGCAGTGCACTGCTAAGTGAGAAAAGATTGTTCTCCCAATAGCTTGCAAGCCAAACAAACAGCATAGTCGAGGTTAATTAAAGATTGATTAATATTTCCATTTGGGAACAGTGGCAGGAAAATATTACCTGCTTTGTCCAAGGAAGCTGTGGCAGAGCTGGGAAATGCTGCCAAAACTGGCTTCCTGTGCTTTAACCACAGCCCAAAACCAAGTGTGAAAACCTGCAAGCATAAGGAGAAAGATGCTTTCCTTGAGGGATGATCACTGMAAATGCAGCTGTCAGCATCCTCCCCGTGAGCTGGGTGCAGCCAGGGAAGGTCACCTTGCCCAGGCCCTTTCAAGGATGGCTGGCAGAACACAGCAYGGTGGCCTCCCTTTAGACAGACAATAAACAGGAATAAGAGGGAATTCTCTTCTTCTAATCCCACAGGTTCAGTTGTGAACTCCTACGGATCAGATTTGCTCAGGGGAGAGGATGCAGGCTTTGAACGTTGATGTCTTCTCAATGAACCCTGAGCTATCTTCTGAGCTGTGCCACCCATCTGGGTGCCTGCCTGCCATCAGCAGAGTCTGCTGGGGAGTGCCTGGTCCCTGGCAGATCTGCTCTAAGGAACTGAGAAGCTTTGGTACTGCACAGYGTTGTTTTCAGGTGCTGGCTTGCAAAGTGGCCAAGCCCTTCCTGGTGACAGCCTGCCCAAAGATCTGACACTACAGCTGAATTCATCAAGCAGCAGGAGGGAGAAAAGCCTCTAAGAAATGCTCCTCTGTTTCCCTCAGAGGAAGCAACATCAAAAGCTGTTTCTCTTCCTTTGAGAGCTGTGCCTGGCCTCAGTCTTTACAAGGTTAAACTCCCAGAATAGGCTGCACTTTGGAAAGACATCTTTTTTAAGCTGGTGCACAACACAGCTGCTCCTCTTTTACACAAGTCAGGTCCCAATAGAAATGCCTAGAGCACGGACCATAGTCCAAGTGCCCACTGCCTTCTGGTCACACTTCAACCCCCCATGMTGCTGGCAAAGGCTCAGAAGCAGCWCACCCCAGCRCCCTGTGGTCAGGGCAGCTGTCCACACAGGAACCTGCTGGGGGTGCCCATCCCAGGAGCAGGGATGGCCAAGGAGGTGACAGCTTTATCTCCACCAGCAGCGTTGCCACTAGTGAACCTTTGTCARTGAGGCCTGAGGCAGCTGGGATGGGAGCAGGGATGCTGCTCCATGGGCACTGAACACAGGGAAACAGCAGGGAATTGGAGCCACAGCCCCTCTACACATGGTCCATGGCTGTCATCATCCTTCCTGCCTCTAAMAACAGAGGCTCTGGTGCAATAGCAGAGAATTTTGTATTCTCACCGATGATCTTTCTCCCCCATTCCTGATGTCTGCACAGCAGAAGGCTCTTAAGTTGCAAGGTAAAATGAAACTGGAATCAGCTCTGCACATACACACTTGCCGCAGAGCTGTGCCAGACTGGCAGATGCCATTCTGGGAAAGGATACACATTTYACATCCACCTCCAGAGCTGCACACRCYTGCAGGGGCTCTGAATARAGGCCTTACTGTTTCCCTTCCTAGCAATGCCAGCAGAGGCCAAGGATCTCAAAGATGCCACCTTTAAAAACATGCAGACCAGAAYCACAAGAAACTGGAAAACACAACAGCAAGAGCTGGAGTTCTGGATCACTGAGAGACCACATCGGGGTGGCATTAACCAGCAGGGAAGGGCAAAATGAGATGTTTAGGTGCTTAAGGAAAATGARTGCCAAGATAGACAGGCACCAGTGGGGCACTGGTTAGGCCCTTTGTTCTCAGCTCTGCCTGACCACGGCTGCAAGGGTAGCCTGACGCGGTGAGGCGTGTGACATGCACACAATGGCTTCAGAGTCACAAGACCTTCGACTCTGGATTTTCCTACTTAAAACAGCAGGAATCTTCCCATCAGATTATACAAAAAGTCAGGTAGTGTAAGCATGCTGTGGGGACTGAGATAAAAAAATAAATACCCAACTGCCTCCCCCAATCCTCCTTGCTGTCCCCCAAGAGACAGGGAGATGCAGTTCCTTCCAGGAAAGGGTTAAGCAGCTCCACAAAGCGCATCTCTCCTCCCTGTTCTTGGTGTGCAGAGAGGACTCCAGCTCTCAGCAGTGCAGTCCTTGGGGAGGAGCCCTAGGAGTGGCTCAGCACACCAGTTTCTGTTGCTTTCATTGTTAATAAATCTAAAGGGGACTCTGGGCTTTGTGTGCACCATGGGCTTTACAGAGCAGGTCAGGGAAAGCTCCTGCTGGCAGAGTCGAGAGTGGAAAATGGCCCTGCTGCACATGGGATCGCCACGCCTGGGACCTGAGCCTGGAGAATGCTGAGCTTGTTGACTGTAATCGCAATTTCKGCTTTGTTTCCCAACCTTTAGCCACCTAACAACCATGTCTCACRAAAGAAAAACTGGGATGGAAAAGAGAGGGCATAGCTGGGCTTCCTCCTGGACCATCAGGATTCAACCAGGTCACACCCAGTAAATGCAGAGTTTGCAATCCTGACCTTCTCTGGAAATTACAGCTTTGCTTCGCTGTTAAAATGTTTTACCCAGCAATGATTTCCCAGCTCCATGAAGCATTCCTGATTAGATTTTCAACACTGTTACACACGAGGTCTCTTGTACAGAGCAGTATCCACACAGCTAATGTGAGGATAGCCATTCAGCAGTTTTCAGTGMACATTTTAAAGAAAAATAGAAAAATCCTAGCTATATTTAAAGAAAAAGAAAATTAAAGTGCTTGGAAACTCTAAAAACAAGGCTTGTTTTTTTGGTTTTTTTTTCATGTTGTATTTAAGTAAACACATGTACAAATGCTTTTTTAAGAGTAAAAAAAAAAAAAAATTCCTAGCACCACACACATTCAGGAATTCTAAGCCACAATTAAAATCAGCTACAGAACCATCACAGCTACTGCCCTGCAGTTTTAGGGCAAACAAAGAAGGAGCAGAGAGTTTTCAGCTGGTCCAAAATTGGAACTGGAGATGGGAAAGATGTAAAATAAAAATTAGTTCATCTCGGACAAAGTTGTGTACTGGACATTTTAAAGAYAGCATGGGGAAGATAAGAATAAAGAGATACATGATGACCAAACCAATTTAAACAGGAAGAATGTGGAGTATACTTAGTAGCTTTTCTAAAAGTAATATGAAGCAAACAGAATAATGTAGAGTAAGATCTCATACCGAGGGAATAGAAATGGAGTCTGGAACACCAACATCACACTGAAAAGCCAAGACTCTCTTTCCTTCCAGCAACAGAAATTCAACACAAGGGAATCAGCTCATCAGCAAGAGCAAAACTGGACTGATGAACAGTCCTGCATGTCTTGGCCTCCCTACACTCCCAAGAAAGGACAAAACATCTGTATGCAGCTGACCTTCCAGAATCATGGAAAGCTTGCCTTTCCCTAGACTGATGTATGGCAAGTCACGACATCCCTCAAGGTATCCCCCACCAGTATCAATGAGTTCCTTTTTTTTGCAGGGAGGATTAGGATCAAGGATTAACTCTTCTGGATAAAAAGAGAGAGTGTGTTTAAAAATTCTAAATAATTACAACTGAACCCTAAACTGAAGATTCTTCTTTTTAATCTGTTAGTTCCCTTGCAAGGATTACATACCAAGCTTGCTATTTTTCTCACTCATCTTTGTGCAATTATGCAGTTGCCTGAGCAGCCAGGAACAGTGCAGGCAGTAGGCAATGTCCACTGCAAAGCACCTCTAGCAGGATAAGCATCAAACGTGGCTGCATTAATCAACTCTTGCAGGCTAAGCCTTACAGAGACATGACTGGGTTTTTAAAAGGACTCAACTCATTCTGTGTGCCTAGCCCAAAACATTCCCAGCTTTTAGACAAACAGCACACTGGAGGAACACACAACTGAGCATTTGTACTTCCAGCCATTCCTTGGTACCAGTTTTTAAGTCCAGGTCAGTTAGGTCTGGGGTCTGGCAGCCCATGATGTTGGAAAAGCTTTGCCATTAAGGTACTGGGCTGCTAGAAAACTTTGAATAATCTGATCAGGCAACTCCCTGAGAAATTAAACCAAATTTTGCTTGGATTTAAGGTAAAAGTAGGGCAACAAGCAGCACTGAAATTCTGTTTTCTGCTCMATCCYCCCCTTCAAAARCCCRCCMAAATGGCCCAATGGGARCATCCACTGGTCCAGACCACATAAYGGAWTTTTCCTCAACTAGAAAGACAAGTGAGTGAAGCCAGAGTTTTCTCTTCATGATGTCCAGAGCATCACCCAGTTTGTCATGCTCTTTTAGAGCTGCCACTGGTGAAGAGAGACATCAGGCTGCTGCTTCATTTTAATTAATGCATGAAAGAATTTATGTTTTTTTTTCAAATAAAGTGTGTTTTAGAGCAGGASATATTTGCATTTTTCATTTCTTTAAATGGAACTAACAAGGCACATACATAATAAAAGCTTAAATCAAAGGAAAAAGCCCTGCAACATTCATTTTCTCTTAGGCACCTTCAATTCAACATTATTGTAGCACATTGTCTTTGGAGCTTTAATGCCTACACTTTTATAGACCAAACCCAATCACTGCTTTTTTGCTTGAAAGAAAACCTGCAGGCTGTGAAAAGAAGGCTCTAATTGACTTATTTTGTTTTATGAAAAACTMTGTCCCCAAATTCTTTACACAGTAAATTGAATTTTCAAACTGATGTTTATCATATGTGCAATTGTTTCCASAAATGAATTTTTAAAACAATGATCCTGGACAGACCACTCAGGAAGAGAGCTTGCCTGATGTTTTTAAAACTAATGGTTGCAGTAAAAATGTCAGTCTGAAGAGGAAGCAACAATTTTGTCTTCTACTGCTAATTACATAGGTTTCAGAATTGTGTTAAGACATTCATTTAGGGCCAGCGTTAATCAGGAGCCATAGAGCTGCAGGTCACAGCAATTATGTGCATTTAGGAGTAAATCCATCATTTCTGCATTTGATTTCTCTTTGTTAGTTAAGAACAGTTTTGCAGTGACTACTGTTGGTCTCCAATACAAGCATATTTCTCCTTATTTTTAGATCCATTACACACACAATTCATTCTGGGAATGTCTGAAATCCAGCATGGGGGCTGTATTTAGAAACAGATGTTGTTCTCTGTTTGATGCTTTCTTACTGATCATTAACTACCACCCAGTTGGCAATGAAATCAAGCCCCCCCGTTGTCTTTTAAATGCAATAAACACATAACTGGGTCAAAGTATTGCAGCGAATCATCTTTGGACACTATTGCATCATGTAATTTCATGTGCATTTGTAGAAGAGCTGACACTATCACTCTCTTCTCACTCAATATTGAAAAACGTAATTGGCTACCTATTTAACTTCAGGCAAACACTGACATAAACCAGACAAACTCTCGCCTCTTGACCCTATTGATTGGCCAAAGACAAACACACCATTTGTACCACAAGAAACATGTGAGCACTAAACCTAACTGTGCATTCCTTTGAGGGTCAGATTTTGGGACTGGTGTGATCAGAAAAAGGTAAAAAAAATAATTAAAAAAAAAAAAAATTAAAAAAAAGTTCAAGTTGACTGATTAATAGCAAATCCAATGCTCCACAAGCCAGTATCCTCCTGCACATTCCAGAAGAGCCTCTGCCCCTGAAAGGTGAGGTCACCTGCAAAGAGCAGGATTTGGGTTTAAGAGGCTGAAGCTTGTAAAGCCACAGTCACAGCTGCGCAGGTGTATTTATGACAGAGTAAGCGGGAATGYGAGAAATGAAGTGGAAAGAATAAAAGGGGAGATGAAAGGTGAATTTTCAATAAAACCTCCCTGAATTCAGGCAGAGGGAAAGGAAAGTGATAAATAATCTCTCTGGAGATAGCTCTCATCTTGACACTACTTAATGGCATCCATAGACCTAATTTTCATGGACTGTGATATCATGAGAAGACTGCAAACCTGGAGTACACACATCCTGAGTTCCAATGAGACTGTCATCCTGCTCAGATTTATGCCACCCACCAGCTGCATGGCAAAGAGAGACAACATCACATAAAATGCACTAAGTCAGTGCTGGGCCAAAAGGATCACAGGAAGGATGATCACAAGTTGGAGGGAAGAAGGAGAAGGGTGTCTCTCTTGTGCATCTTCAAGCAGCACCATTTGGGAAGCAGGAGATGCAGTCTTGCCAAGGTGGCCATCAGTACCTAAGCCTGACTTTTCTTAGCCTGAGCTCCAGAGCAAAAAAATTTAAAAAAAAAAAAAAATCCCTTAGGCCTTGCATAACTGTCACCACACTCCCACATAGGACCCTTAAAGCATCAAATTCCACCTCAAAAACAAAACAAAACAAAA
>NW_026623304.1:544513-550136 GCF_030028575.1 Malurus melanocephalus | reverse complement strand
CAAGGAGTTTGTTCTGCTATCAGCAAAGAGCACTGSCGAATTCCTTTAGTTTAGTCTGATAAAAGCGACATAAAGTTGRTTTCTTCCCATTAAAATAAATATCAAGAGTACTGCTTAAAAAAACTTCTTGGTTAGCTTCAGAGCTTTGTTTTGATTTATTTATTTTCTTTGCCTGAAGAGAGGGTTGTGCAAATGCTGCACTGTTAAGGGAAAAAAGTTCAAACTTTACATAAGGGCTTTTTGCCCAGTGTCTCTTGGCATGCTTCCTTGAGTTTGAGATTGCTTTGTATGGTGAAGTATTACAGAATAAGATAACACTGTGTTATCAAGGCACTAAGGAAGGGCTTTGCACTAAAGAAATTGAGCCAAAATTCCTTTTCAAGGAGAGCAGAGAGCGCATTTGAATAAGCACTAAATTCAGCAGGGGAATAACTAATATGATTGGTTTTAAAGACACAGAAATGAGTATTTTGGTGTGTTATGAATGTTAAGTGAGAATTTTAAAACACCAGAGGAAGAGCATACACGCTTTCTACTCGCAGTTTCAGCCAAGATGCTGTAGCAATTTTATAAATCAGAAAATAAACAAATTATTGTGATTCTATTTTTGAATGGCTACTATCACAAAATACCTCTGGCTCATTTGTTCTGGCAATGTGTCTAAATGTATTCTGCATCATAAACAGCAAACGTTTTTGCAGCAAATTTTGTAAGCACAATGAAGATTTTTAAATGGACTTTTCTCCACCAAATTAGGCACCAATCCTGCAGATGCTTACACAGTTTATTTGTTTYCAGATAAGGCATGTACATAGAATTTTATATGCATAGCAAAAAAAAAGGTGCAAGCTTACGGGAATGCAGTCTCCAAGACTTTTGGTCCAGTTTCTGAGGACTGCTACAATTCACCTGGATTGCTCTTCAAGAGCCAGGCTTTTAGCCACAAAAACCTTTCACCTGCTGTATTTACAGCAATTATTTTATTTTTTTTAAATAAAAGCAGTGCAACAAATGGGATTGAAAGGAAAACTGAAGGAATACACAGTATTTTCTGYGAAGCCAGGTACCTCGCAAATAATTCAGCAACATCATCATGGTGTACCTTGATCTCAGGTTACTGCCAGTTCCTTGCAGCAACATTGCACCAACTTCTTTAAAACTTGAGGTAAGAAGTTTTGCAGAAACTCCCTGCCCCAAGAGCCCTCGGGAAAGGCTGATCAATAGTTTTGCTGCAAACACAAATGTYACCCTTGCCCAGACAGGTGCAGCTCCCAGCAAGCTGAGCAAGAGCAGGATCCTCTTACAGCAGAATTGATGGTTGCTCACAGTTTTCCATCGTACAGCATTTCATGGTCTTCATTTYTTGGTTATTAAAATAGGATGTTATCCAACAAGTGGAGGGGAAGATGAGGTCAGGGATTTGATTCCCATCTCAAAAGTGGCAGCTAAAGCTGCTGAGCAACATGTGTTTCTTGTTTGAAACGTATCACTTATTCTTAAAAACAATAATATATACCATCTGTTGCAGCCATTCATAATTGATMAGATTTGGGCTGTGTTTGACTGCAAAAACCCATTTCAACATGGGTATAGATGTTCAGATGAAGAAGTGTTGCAAAGCAATTTGTTTGAGCTTTCTTACCACACATTACCCCAACAACAGCCAGCTGTCTCTGGGCACACACATGGCGCTCTGGAAACCCCATTCATCATTTCATTGGGAAACCTCAGCATCTTCCCGTGGCAAAAMCGGTTTCTTTTCAGTTGGAATGACCATCTAGTCCAACTGTTCAGCCACTCCAGGGCTGACCAAAAAGCAAAGCATAATACYAAGGGTGTTGAAGATTGACAAGCTTAGGATATCAAACACCTCTCCAGGAAGCCTCCTCCAGTGTTGGACCTTCTTGGTGAAGAAACACATCCTAACATCAAGACCAAGCCTCCCCAGRCACAGTTTGAACCATTCTGTTGTGTCCTATCGCTGGATCCCAGGGAGCAGAGCTCAGCACCTCCCTCTAACACAACCTCTTCTCAGGAATCTATAGAGAGCAACGAGGCTGTCCCTTGAACGCTTTTCCTCCAAAATTGACAAATCCAAAGTTATTATCAGCTGCTCCTCACAGGACAYGTCTTCCATGCCTTTCACTGGTTTTGCTGCCCTTTGGGAGGAGCATTAGAGCACCTAAACACCCATTTTTAATTATGGGGTCCAGAACTGCGCACAGGACTCAAGGTGGAGGCTGCACCAATGCTTAGTACAGCGGGACAATCCCCTTTTTTGGGCTGGTTATGCCGTGTTTGCTRAACCCCAGGATGGTGTTTGCTTTCTGCGCTGCCAGGGCACTCTGTGCTGACTCACACTGAGTTGTTGTCCCCACAACCTCCTCTGCAGGGCTGCCACCCCCACAGCAGGCACAGAACCCAGCAGTTGTTCCTGTTAAATTTTGTCCCATTAATCATTGCCCGATGCTCCAATCTGTCCGTGCTCCCTCTGCGATGCCTCTTGTCCCTCAGGAGTGTTAACAGGAACTCCTAGTTTGGAATCATCAGCAAACTTGCCAATAGTGCATTCACATCCTGTATCCAGATCTTTGATCCTCTGGGCAAATAACCTTGTCATAGARGGATACCAAATTATTTAAACAGGAATTTGCCTTTGTGAACCCAGGCTGACTTTGCCTGACAATTGGACTATTCTTTGAGAGCMTGTCAATAGTATCCACTATGATCTTCTTCATAATTTTTTCCAGGAAGTTAGGTTAGACTAACAGTCATTCTTGTGAATTGGAATAACACTGGTTACCTTCAAGTCAGCAGGGACCTCCCCACACTCCCAAGRTATTTGGTAAATGATCAAGACCATTTATTATGGTAAATGCCATAATAAATGCTAGTTCCATCAGTAGTCTGAGATGATCCTATCAGGGACCATGGGCTTGTCAACACTCAGCTGATGCAGCTGGCCCTTACAATTTCACAAAAGGAAAGTCACTGCTCCCACACACTTATGGTCCTCCAACTGAAAGGACCAGGCAGCCCAAGGTCTGTCAGGATTATTAAAGACTTAAGAAAAAAACCCAAACAAAACTGAATGCTTTCACTTTTTCTTCATCTCCATTAGCGGGGAGATCACCTTCAACAAATATCACTCTTAATGTTTTCCTTAGACCTCCTCTTGCTATTAAAGTGCTTCTTAAAAGTTCTTTGTTATCTGCCACAACACTGGCCAGTTTCAGCTCTGAGATTTGGCCTTTCCTGTGTTCTCCCTGCATATACAAACCACGGTCTATGACCTCCCTTTTACCAAGGCAAAATGCAAATGATTGATTCTGTGTACTCTAGAACTGGTTTGARACTTTGTTAGCCATTTAATTTTGTCTCTAGATGAGAACAGACCATTCCTCTTTGAGAAGGAAATGCCTTCCCTTTTCAGTCGAAATGTCTCCATGTTATCATCACTGCACCACAAATTCCTCCCAAATGTGACGGCTCAGACTCACACTATTTAATAAGCAAGGCAGCACTGATTTAAATACTGTCCAGTTTCACTCTGTGCATCCAAATTCCCTTCAACTTAACATGAAAACTCCCAAGTGTTTCAGTGGGCTCTCATCAAAGGCATGTGCTGAAAGACAACTACTATACTTCTATTAAGAATGTTTAAAAAAAACCAAAAAAAACTCAAAAAAAATTCCAAAACTTAAAGACATTCTTTTAACTAAAACATGACAATTGAATCAGGTCATATTTTTAATGGAACCTATTTGAAACACTGACTTTTTGTTTTCAAAGTACCAGCCACAGAATGCAGATTTGTCACTTTACGGTAATTACTAATATCCTCCCCCACCAGAGTCATCTGGAACATATTTAATTATTGACTTCATTGAAAATGTACATGGCACATGCTCACTCTTCTGAGTAAGCCTTTAAATGGACAAAGGCCCATTTGTTCCTTCTCCAAACCCCAGGCTCGGCACACAAAGCGACCCCCCAAATTAGCCTTCTGTTAGCTGCATACACCATCTATAAGATGCAAGCTGACATCCATCAAACCCTGAAGCACACGCCTGGCTGCTGGTGTCCCAGCAGGGAAAAGCCCTGCTGAAACCAGGGCTACGACTGTGCCTTGTACAAATACCCAGGGGTGGATTTATCCCTGCTTTACAGCTCTGCATCTCCTGCCCTGCTGTGCCCCAGAGCTCGCTCAGGTGTGCCTGTGGGTACCRTCACCCCAAACCTGGGGTGCTACTCAGACATCACCATCTTTCCCTGCTACATTTCAGTAGCTGTTTCCATACCTTCAGCTCTGCACTGATTACTGCCTGAAACAGGCTCTCCTGTTAGAGGCACTGCCAAACCTGAGAATAAATACCCAAAGCAGCAGCAGCAGGATACAAATGTGATTATATCGAAGCAGGGCTAATKTCAGCCCCTGATAAGGAAAAGACCACCAGTAGAGATACAGTGTAATTTCATACCAAAGAGAGGCACTAGCCACTCCATCCTGCCCTCCCACTCGAGGCTAGACTATGAAACTCATTTATCTTACCATTTCAATGATTTGAGCCACATCTTACTAATTAAAAAGTATCTCCAACACCATCTATACATCGTTTTCCATTTTTTCTTCTCCCTAACATCAAATATTCAAACTGAAGTCTACATTTGCTCCATGGACTTTTACCTTCCTACCATCCCTTCAGTTTTGCTGCAGAAACCTGGACCCATCTTTTTGGGCTGCATTCAGAATAGCACTTAAATGCACATTTTGCTGCTTTAAAYAGTAACATAGGTGGAATGACGCCAGAGTGTTTCCTATACAGACATTAAAGGTAGATTTCCAGGGAAGCTCAGCTTTCATTAGGGTACCTAAATATAATAGACTCATTTTCAAAATCCCAAGAGCACAATAGTTCCTGTTCTGTTTAGTAGAACCATTATTCTGCAAATCTGAACATCTGAAGTTTTGGAAGCTTTCAGGTGCGTGAGCGTGCATCTGTGTGGTCCTGCAAGCCATTGCAAGGGATGAAATGGAAAAATGTGAGATTATTAATTTTTAAAGCAAAAAGGACAAGGCCCCGACGCTGCCTCTCCTGGGATAAAAAGAAAGGACTCTGCTGGATTACGTGGTGACATGCCAACCCCAGCCCCTGCTGCACTCCAGCAAAGGACAAGACAATAGTTTCACTCACGGACACCGTTCAACACACACGAGAGAGAAGGGAAAAAACAAACCACAGTTAATGAGGTGCAGCTGAATAATACCTTCATAAAAGCAGAGAGAGAAACCAGGTAGACGTCATCTGCAAGGTAAATTAAAATTATACATCTCTGAGGATTATCAGTGAAAATTGAGATCTGGAAGGGAATTTGCTTTTGATATTGGATGGGGATAAATACCCACTGTAAATCTTTTTATGTGGGCCTGTAGAGCGGAACAGAGAAATTAAAGATAAATGAGATTAAGGCATTTTTTAAAACTACATTAGACATTTTTAAGTTACTCATGGTGGGGAAAAGGACTTTGGAGGAGGAGATTAGTTTAGACCCTCAGCAATACATTTGTCTGGGAAATCAATTGGAATAAATCTTTTCTAATCTGAATTGGTCATCGTTCCAC
>NW_026623304.1:542447-544467 GCF_030028575.1 Malurus melanocephalus | reverse complement strand
AAAAAAAAAAAAAAGACACACACCTCAAAAAACCCTTAAGAACATTTCTGCATAGCCTGGCAATCAGCCCAGGTAAATAACATGCCATGACTATTTTTGGATAGGAAACCTCTACAAATAAGTTGCAGGATTTTGTTTGGTGCTTTTTATTGTTTTTCAAAAGGATACCCTGGGGAGGGCCCCTTTGCCTTACTCTTCCAGAATTCCTCCMATTTAACTCCTCTTGGAAACAGGAGCTAATAAAAATCAAATACTATGCAGTCTATGTTTGTCTCCTCTGCCAGAGTTTGAGATACATACAACTACTGTGGTTTCATGCAGGCCTATATTGTTAAAAGTTGACTGGAAATGTTGTTAGCAAGRGAAGTGGAGGAAATGAGGGAAAGAAGCAATACATTCAGATGCATTTGGCTCTCTTCCTGGGAGCCCTTTTAATATAAAGAAACTGAACAAAGTTGTATTTTTAGATCTGGAAAGATGCGCTTTCGYATTTCACACACTAAAGGGATTTGCCTTAATATACTCAAATTTCCCCCTTCCCTCCTCCTCCCTCATGTGCTGGAAGAAATGAACTTCAATCCTCAACTTAGCCACTAGATACACATATCCTGTTATCCCTATTGGCCAGAATAAAACCCAACAAATGTATTTCATTTCTTTTGTGGATTTATAATAGCACCTGGCAAGGATGGTCTTAATCTCCTTACACTTGYTTGCACCAATGAAAGAAACCTTGGCAATACTTCTTGCAAGAGAAATTAAAGGAAAATAAGAATAAAACCTGGAAATATAAATATTATTTCCACAAAGATATGTTATAAAACATATGAAATCCATATCAATATCTCCAGAGGGTGCTTGGCATAATAGCACAATTTAGGCAATAAGTTATTAAATATGGGAAGAAATTCTCCTAACGATGACAGAATTGTTCAGAGACATTGGGAAGTGTGGGGTCCTGTTTAGACAGCAAATCAGTGGCAAATATCTAGAAATGCCACGTCAGAAAGAGCTGAAAAACTCTTGGTACAAATGGCTTGGTACAAATGACCTAAAGCTAGTGGTTTCTTCCCATYGGTGCTCCAGAAAAAGCGTATTTGCAGGGGTCAGGCTGCTCTGCTCTGGYAGCACCTTTATTAAGGTGGCACAAATCTATTTCAGACACCACAAGGATGTCTCGCTATTTAGAGGTGGAACCACCAGCTGTCAAGATGGGAGGGGTGCAGACTATTATTTTATTGAAGAATATCCCATCTTTTCATTCTTTCTGCACAGTATCTGTTACAATTTCCATTGTACTGGGACARTTGTCAGTTATTTACTATGCTAGAAATAGATGTGACAAAGATTAATTTCTTGAATAAARCTAATGACTTCAGATAGCCTCAGTTTACCAGGAACCTGACCCAAAGTTTGCTGACACTGTCAGTTTCCCTCTAATTTAATAACCTTTTATTCAGACTCAAAGGCCAAAGGCAGTCAGKCAACAGACTGAAAGATTTTAAGCACCTTCTTGTTAAATGAGTAGACTCAAACCAACCCATACACTTTTTCACTAAGAATTCAGCTGCTATGGGTCAGAAACCGAATAAATAATTCCTGAATAATAGTGCATAGAATAGGCAATAAACAGTGCATACRAGTCACACAAGGAATTAAGTTACCCCCTTATATTCATAATCTTCATGAAATAACTTACACTACACACATCACAGTTTTCCACCTTTAACTTCCATAATAAACCAATTATTGAGGCCCTCAGGAGAACTGACAGGGCTCTATATCAAGAAAAAGAACCTATGTGAGAAACACATAACAGACCTACACTAAATTCTTTGACTTATTTGAAGTCTGGGTCTCCACACTGCAAATCTTCTGAGAGTGAGGTGATGGTGGGGAGAGAGACATGAATTTTACCCCTTGTGCTCTACTACAGAAACCTTCTTATAAAAAAAAAAAAAAAATGGGGAGAGAGACATGAATTTTACCCCTTGTGCTCTACTACAGAAACCTTCTTATA
>NW_026623304.1:532931-541317 GCF_030028575.1 Malurus melanocephalus | reverse complement strand
AAGTTGTACATTTTGACAAATCACTTTTGGGAAATCCCCAAAAAAACAAAAACCCAAAACAGTAAGCAAAGCTGGGAATTTCAGTGAATAGGAAAAAAAAAAAGGCTTTTTTGACTGCAATGGCTAGGAAATTGTATGCATTGGAAGAAAGGCAATTTGTCAGCAGGAGACAAAAATTCTTTGCTCTGAAATAATCATAATGGATAGTTAGGTCTGCTGTTGGGTTTTTGGTTTGGGGGTTTTGTTTGTTTGTTTTTTCTTTGGTTTTACTTATTCTTCCCAGCCCATGMACACAAATAATATATTTAACAAAATAAAACAAAGGAGGCCTGGCTTCAGGAGGGAATTCACTCATTACTGGCCAAAATGCCAACAGTCAGGCTTAATCCCTTGGGAACGTTTTCCATTTTGCACTGCTGGGCCTCGGGGGACCAAATCCTCTTGGGAAAAACAAAAACAAAGCAAAAGCAGAAACCCAGGGCGAAAGAAAAGCAGAGAAGCCACAAGTGCATTTGTTTAACAAAACACAGCACTGCTCTCAGTGGGCAAACACTGCTTCTCAGCCGATGGAGACGGCGGCATGAAAACGCAGAGGGAAAGCCTAGAGGCCACATAATGGCCTTGCAGCACTCCARAAATAATTAAGAACTGTATTCTTGGAAAAGTGGTCTCATTAAATTGTTTTCAGATTGCAATTTTGTCCCATCTTCTCCCCTCTCTTTCCCTTTCTACCGGCAATCTTAGAGCAATGAAAATACCAGTTTGCTTTCTAGTGCTTGTATTCTCTTAAAAATGTCATTATTCAATTATCTGTCTATTCACTGGCCCTAAGGTCCAGCAGAGCAGATATTGTGCACCTTCATTTAATGTTTTTAAATGCACTTCAGTCCACTTGTGATACAATAAAACTTTATTGAATTCTGTTCCCACATCACACTTACCATCCCTCACTTTTATTGATATGTGAGCCATCTACTCTTCTATCAGCAATAAAAGRAATATTTCTAGCAAGGCTATGACCTTTCCTTCCATCACTACAGCAATTGGGAAATGCGATTTCAGGTTCCATGTTTAAAAAGAAAAAAAAAGTTCTAAGAAAAGAAACTATGAAACATGTTCAAGTGGGTTTTTTTYCCCCTTTCTCTTGTTAGTATTAAACAAGAAGGAAACTCTCTGTAAGCACCAAAGACAAGTGGTGCCTGCATATTAGCCTGTGTACCCAGAATGGAAAAAAAGACAATTCATCCTTTCTTGGAAGCCATGAGCATTTTTCCCTTGCAAGAAACATCCCCTTGAACAGATCTCTCCAATGTTAGAARCTGAGGGAAAACCTGTGGCCTGGGTGTGAGACCAGTTATCATCACAGTGGGACATGCCATGCCCRAGGCACCCTCCTGCTGCTGCCATCYTTTCCATCAATGCAGCAATGGGCTTGTCCTCATTGACTCCTCACCATTCTTCCACCCTGCCCTACCCTGTAGCTTCAATTTTCCAATTCCCTGCTTAAAACATGGACTGCTTCTGAAGGACAACAGTGCCACGACTTATTCTGTGACCTCCAAAACRCAAGGGAACTGGGAGCTCAGGAAAAACTGAAGGTGAATCTGACTCTGGGACCCAAATCCTCTTTTCAGCACTGTGCTKGATCCTTGGGAGTGTGTAAGGCTGTCTCTGCAGGGCAATGAAGAGAAAAAAAAAAAAAAACATTCTAACATACCTCTGGTGCTTTCAATTTGCACTCAACCCATAAAACCCAAATAAAAACTAAAAGCAGAAAATCCCYAGAAGTCAGTCAAAGCCAGTGGACAATAGCTGCTCCCATGTTGGAATATCTCYCCCTGTTCTGATYTGGAGTGCCACCCATGAAGGGCAGKGCCACTGCCATTTCCCACAGAKCWCRTGTGCTCGAGAGAGAAAAGGGAAGGAGGCTTTGTCAGCCTCAGCTGGGCTGTTCACTCTGTTCCTCAGAAATACCTGCAGAACTACTGAAACATGGATGGTTTGAGCTGTAAAGCGTCACATACAGAGGCAGCATTAARTTAGGAAAACCAAATCATTGATTGGGGTTTATCAGATTATTGATAGCAAATCTGTCTGATCATGACAACAACCAGCTCAGCAGCTCTCCCACCACTGCTCCTGGAAAACTGGGCTCCCTTGCTGGCCACTGGTCTCGTGCACAGCTTTGGATAAATCACCCATCTGCTTTCTGTGCGGGCCCACGAGTAAAATTGGAAGGCCCTTAGCACATTAAAAAGGTGAAATAAGAAAAATTACACTCCTAGATGYACTGGCACCATGACAACAGGATTGTACAAGCACCAGAAGATGATAGTGAAGTGTTTCTGCAATGAGAGTGTTGACCCAGCTTTACAAAACCACCTCCACCACTGCTGTTCCCATTACCCATTTAACTCTGTAGAGGGAGAACGGGAGAGGGAAGGAATGCAGTGGGAAACAAGAGTACTGGATCAAGGGGAYCCTCAAAACTGTCAGGATTTTCATACTCACAGCATAAAACAGCTTCAGTGCAGTTTCAGCCACATCTCCACAATGAAACGTGCACACAACTCTAGCAATGGCAGACTGCAGGTTTGCAGYGGTACATATTCGATTGAAAACATGGAAAAGCTCTCTTGGTCAGTAATTATTAGAAGAAAATTCAATGTAAGAAAACCRGAGTAGCAATTTAAATGTTTCAGAAGAAAAGGAGCAGTATCTAAAGGTATTAGAGGAATACATGCCAAATGCTAAGGCCTGCTTTGAGAAAGGCAAAATTATTTTGATTATTTTTTCTGATACCAGAAAAATAGGACAGCTGATGCCACTGAAGCCTGACARATTAGGCCTGCTATCTTTTCACCTGCTGACATCACCTGCTTCTCACTTGCTTTTCATTGTCAGAGGGCAACCTAAAAAGTTCAGACATCCTGGAATTACCATTTTAGCAGAAGGCTGCTGCTACCATGTAAAGTGACTAGAGGATCAGGAATATGAGGAGAGGATTGRGCAATCTGCATAATCACATCTCATYTTGTCCCTATGCTGAGAGTAACTGCAGCTTCATAAAACTCTCCTTGTCGGGATAATCTCTAGGGGAATGCAGTGTGTGGGGTAATGTAAAGGACATTTTACAATATAYGAGCTACTGAAGTTAGAGGAGGTTTGGATTTCCCCCATCTGACAGGAAAGGGRTGTGCTTTCCTCTTGAAAATGATRTGAGCTAGTGGTGGAAGASTTAATAAATAAATAACAAAATCTCAAGAGAAGCAKASYAATCAATGGAGTTTTAGATCTTCAWATTTTTCTTTTGGGGAGCATATACACAAGCACTACACTGAGCACAAGTGTCTAAAGTCAGTCCTAACAATATCTATTAAAATKATTCCCAAACTCTCTCCTCTTGAGATGCACACACCCTCCCTTCTGCTGCTCAGCCAACACYTGGGTAAACCCACTCTCCATCCATAAAGAATAATTTGRAACTCTAAGRAGTAACCCACCCAACCAGACAMAGGCAAGCTGGAATTGCACACAAGCACAAGTGCCTGCTGAAATATTAATTCCTTTATTATGCAACTGAGGTGTTCCTTTAGGAGATGGCCATATGGCAGACACCAGCACTCACCAAAGGCTGGGTGCACAGGGGCTGAGKCATGTGGCTTCAGTGACAAGGACTGACCTCTGGCAGCAGCAGAGGCATCACTGAGGGCATCAGAGGAGGAACAGATTTCATCCATCAGGCGTAGCTTTGATCCAGCCATGCCTTTGCTGACCTGCTTGCCCAGAGCTGACACCTTCCCCATCACTTTCTCCTATGGGACACTTGTGGGGCCCAGGACGGGGACACCTACAAAGTTTAAGCTGACCATTCTGAGGGAGGAAATGGAGTCTGTAACAAAGCCAGGCAGAGATTGAGGCAGGAGAAGAATAAAATGGAGTTCTAGGTTTCCAACTCCATGTCTGCAGCTAAAGGGACACAGTTTGCCTGAGCACAGCCAATTTCACTGGTTCTACACTGAATAACAGCACATGAAGATTTGACCCAAAATTTCCTAGGTAACATAGAACAACAAGCTCAGGAGATTGGATCCTGTTTCACCGTGTGCTTGCCCTTTGTCTTTCCCCCAAATCTACTTGCAGAGGAACTATATTTGATTCCTGAAGAAATGGAGGAGACAGCCATCAAAGCTCCCAACTTAATTGCAAAGGCAGCGTGTCATGTCCGTTGTCATCCTTTTCCTCCCTACATTCAGATCATTAAAAAATACTCAATCCCTATTGCACGTTTGGTAGTGAGCAACCTCTCACAGGAGTTATTCTACATCTTGTATACAGGGCCAATTAACACCTCGTGTGTGATGCTGACACACTGACTTTCTCACAAGGAACCACTATTCCTCTTTGTTTCACATGCTACAAAGGCTGTGCAGGGGTACCAGGTAATCACTGCTGCTTTACCAGCCCAGTCTGGAGGGAAAAGCACACCCTCACACAAATCATAAATCACCACGAAATACAACCTGCTGTGATAAGTTGAAACCAATCTTCCCTAACCCTTTCCATGCRCAGCGCTGCTTCTGAAATGAAAGACCTCATTTAGAGTGGAACAACTCCAGACTATAATTTGGAGAATATTCTGCTTGATAGGGCAGACCCTGATGTCAATCTTTCCGTGCGTTTAATAGCTCACCCCATAAAAAGTATTCCATCACTGCATTTAGAAGCTTCACATTTCTGTTTAGAAAAATCAAGTATGGGCAYGCTGAGTCCCCTGCCAGCAGAGCATCTGAGTCCCTCGACAGAGAGGTCCCCTTTGCTCCCAGAGGGGATCTTAGCTGCACCCCTTGCCTTGCAGTTTCACAACACCCAAACACCACAGAGTCTTTCCAGGCTGTGGCAGCAGCTGTGGCCACCTCCTGCATGAGGGATGGGGACAGTCCCAGGGGCTGTGAGCTCTTGCTGTCCCTCTGGACAGGGTGTCTGTCATTGCTCAGCCACATCTGCTCTCCGGCAGCCCGTGCTTCAGGCAACAAAGAAGATGGGTCTCAATCCTCGAGCCAAATTCTGGGTTTCAGCAAATTGTTGCCTCCTGCTGCTCTCTCAGTACACCACCATGGGTTGAAAGCATCCATTCCCATACCTGCTTTGTTATTTTGAGAGGTGTGTTGTAAGCTTTGGCCCGTTCAAACAGTAAAGCTAGCAATGGTGCTGTTACTCACCACTCAGCTCTCCACAACTGCTAATAAAAAAAATAAAAAAACGCACACTCCTCATATTATCATTGTTATTTCCTTTTTCAGGTATGCCCTTTTTGACAGTAGGGCCTTAAATGCATCTAACAAATTTGATTTCTACAGAAAGCAAATTCTGAGGTACACTTAACTTTTTGTAGCTCYGAATTTCCCATTTGGCACATATTGCTGTTATCTCAGAGGACTGCCTTTCTACCCTCAGAAATTCAGYCTAAATGGCTTGCCTGCAATTTGCCTTCATAACTTTGGAAGCTTATAAATTAGTATTTTTCCACCACCAAACATCAAATTACCCAAAACAATACCTTCCTACTTCCCTGGTGATACAATACTGTATTTAAGGATCTTATCAAATTCCACCAATTAAGTGGCCATAGGTCAGTCAAAGCACACTGCTGTATGATTACAAGCATAAACCTCTSTAAAGAGAAGCTATAAGCTAGCAACAGTGCTTTTCTCCTCTGGTCTGCTTTCTCTAATGGGGTTTCCCAAGTGTTTTCCAAAAGGTGACAGTCACTGTTACGCTGCGTAACACAGAAAATATGGGGCATTATAAAGATATTTTTAACTTAAGCACAAACCTTGCACAGAGTACCATTTTTCAGGTTTTATCAGCTCAGTCTCATACGATGCACGTGCTCAGGTTTACTTGCCCTTGGGCACCGAGAGACAAGCTCAAGGCTGCCCAGTCTCCACAATAAACCTCAACTGAAAAAAAAGAAAAAAAAAGTGCAAATATATCAAGATACATACTGTAAGGGACACACTCGTACTGCACTTCCAGGTACTTGTAAGTCCCGGGGCACGGGTCTGGAAACACATCAGGGCCGGCAACAACTGCGCACTGGGTCCGATTACTGCACCTAGAAAGCAAGGAAGATGGGAATCAGAACACAGAGCAGACACAAGGACAGCTCAGCAAGCTGAGTGGCCCCTCCAGGGTCACAAGGATGCAGGAGCCAGGACAGCAGCATCAGCTGGGGAAGCTCAGCAGTGAGCAYGCCGAGGCTTAGGGCAAACAAACACCAGAGGCTTCATCAGCTTATTACCAAAAGAGAAGAGGCATGGTGGCACAACCTTCCCCTCCAGCCTGTTCTTACAGCACCAGGAGGTATTTCTCTAATACCAGCATACAAACAAGACTAAAAGTCATTAGTCTTTATGCAAAGCCTAAACCAACAACAGTGGGAAAAAAAATAATCATTGTATGTTTCATAGCAGGCATGACAATATGTTTTACAACATTTTTACCAAGTGTTCCCACARAAACCTTTGTCTTGTATAATACTGCTTAAGCCAAAGCAAAGACTAGAAGCAGCAACACTTGAGTGGGGGGAAAAAATCACCAAATAAGCTGTCTAAAAACCAAAATAATGTTTTTCATATGAGGCCTGTTAGGGAAACCTCGCAGTCTGACCATTTACATGACAGCACCCTTGCATTAGGCACAAATGGCTCTTTTATTCCATCATTCCGCCCCGCATGGATGCATCACCTGAAATGAGGTATTTTTACTGAAAAGCAAACATTGTTCTCCATGAAGAAGACACACAGAAGAAAGTGACCCTGCCTGCTGCAGCGAGCACCTTTCAGGTTAAGAGCACACACAAAGAGGTTGGGTCCAGCAAGATGCTTTTCCTGAGGCACATACACATGTCCATGGGTGACTGACTCGAGCATGTGTAGAAACCCACATTTGCCTCTGATTTCATGGAAAAAGCATCTCTACATAAAATTTTAGTATAATTTGGTGATGTAAAAGCATTTAGCAAACAGTGATTCTACAGAGAAAAATCGTCTGTGTTTTTAAGAAAAAAGAAAAAAAAAAAAAGAAAAAGAGGGAGAACTATAATTAGTCTTTGATTCTTCTGCTTTTGCATGCCAGAAAGAGACCTCCTAAGGGCCAGACCACTGCATTTACTTTCTTTAGGATTCTGCCTCCTCTGACGTGAAATGGGACCCCTGGCCCTCCTGCTCTTCTGGCAGAAGCTGTGACATCCAGCACAGAATTCATTTAGGTCTGCAGTGGAAATGCTTCGTGTTTACCTGAGGCTATAGTTTGTCARCCTTAATGCAGATTTTATTTGAGCCCATAAATTAAAATTGATTCATTAGCAACTGCCTTAAGCTCCGTAATTTCTTTAATTTTACGGAAMGATTAATAAGAGCTGATACGCTTGCTCATCAGGCTGTTTTGCTGGAGAGCAGATAATCCAGAGGGCTGGGACATTCTCCTGTTTTCTCGCTGAAAGACAACAGTTATCACAGCAAGTGACTTCTTTTATTATACACATAGAAAAATCATTTTTTTAACAAAAAAAAAGATAACTGTCCTCACCCATGCTGGGATATCACAGGTAGCTTGGACCAYGCAGGTGGGCAGCCTTCCAGGAGAGGCTTTGAACACCATCCAGAATTTCACTTGCAACAAAAATCCTTTACTAGGCTCAATGTGCCTTTCAAAAAGCAATTTCACGTGCCTAATCAATAGTCTTCCTGGCTGAGCATTGGCCACGTTACATAGAATAACAGCAATGGATCAAAGATACCTTTCAAAATCATGAGTAAAGACCCACAATTATGAGGCATTGGAGGTGGGGGGGAGGAACAAACACACTCAGGGTTCATCTGTGATGTGTTTTCKTTCTGCTGCAAAGAAGCATTTGCTTTGAATGGTCAAGCATTTCTTCGTTGCCCTTTTTTTTTTTTTAAATGCAAGAACTTGGACACAAAAACCAGAAGTGAAAACATGCAATCTAGAAAGTTGTCTATGAACACCAGTTTTAATGTCCCCAAATGCATGCTACCTTCTACAATATCACCAAAGAGACTAAAAAAAAGCACCAGGATACAAGGGACTGAATGGGAAATGCAGGATGCACAGAAATGCAAAAGCTTTCCCTCCCATCTCTAGGACATACTGAAGACCCCTTACACATTCCTGGGATGGGGGATGGCAAAGGGTGCCCAGCACAGAAACTTGCAAAAAAAGGTGAGGTCAAATTGTCAGTGCCACCTCGGGGAGGAAACACAGAAAAACAAATTTAAAACTCCCAAAGAAAATCCTAAATACTATGTGGTGTCAGTACCTCACAAAAACTAACTAAAAAAAGGTTCATATTTAAAAAAAA
>NW_026623304.1:520422-532881 GCF_030028575.1 Malurus melanocephalus | reverse complement strand
AAAAAACCCAAAAAACACCCAACATGAAAACCAGAAGAACTCAACCTCCCCTCCTTTTCACACTCCTATGGGCAGAAAAACTGTCTGGCACTTGGCATTTTGAGCTTCCTTTAATCCTTCCAGAGTGAAACATGAGGTTTCTCATTCCAGGACACTTAAGGGATGAGGGCAATTTACACTAAAAAACCTTTTGAAAAAAATCTAATGCCTGTTCAATGAACTATTACTGTCAGACATCAGGCTATGGAAATTTTAAGGGGAGAAAGAYGTAAAAACCACTCATCATTAAAGCTCTGGTTGCTCTGCTTTAGCTCATACATTTTATCCCTCTCACAACAGCTTCTTGGTCCCTTCAGTTTTGTCATATTTCTTTCCAGACAGATTAAAGGCCCAGGTGACACTAAGTGACATGCAAGAAGTGACACAGGAAAGGAGATGTGTAAAAGATGATGAATCTGTAGCCTGGAAAACGACAGGGAGAAAAACCATAATGAATTCATGCCTTACTCCATTTCCAGCAAACCAGGCCATGAGTTCTCCCTTGTAAATCACAGGATTACACATGGGATCTTGGGATTTCTTGGCACTTGGGTCTTGGTGATATTTGCTCCAAACTCCTGCAAGCTGTGAGGCTCAGTGCTGGCTATTGACCTTTCCAATAATGCAGCAAGGATCCCTTTTTAAAAAAGTTTTGGTTTTTTCCTACCATATCCTCTCCACCAGTGCCCACCCCACTCCTCTGCCCTCCCTTTTTTCCCCTTTTAATTTTTTTACTCCTTTCTTGGTAACTAYTGGAGGTCCAATGTGCAGTGAGAACCAGCCTGAATATGACTGTCTCCTCTCCTGGGCAATCACAGCAACACCACCCAGATCCTTCAGTGCTACAAGAGGAACAGCAGCTCTGCACCCTGCTGGATTCCTCTCCAACAGTGCAGGAACTGCTTGTATTGCACTCTAGAAAACTGCAGTCACCTTATTTCACATCCATCTCTTATTACACAAGCACCTCTTATTTCTAGCATGGATTCATCTGCTCCTCCAAAGAAAACCACCTCTCTTTCCACTGCATTACCCTCATGCTGCAACTTTCCTARGCAACCCCTGGCCTCTTGGGCTATTTCCTCGTTCTCCATATGCTCTGATGCCAAGCAAACAAGAGGACTGTGGGAGGAATATGAGAATTTAGGGGCCCAGATAGACAATTTTATGCTATTAAAGAAACAGCTTCCATTTCATTAGTCTGGCCAGCATTTCAATGGCAAATGGAGACACAGGAGAATTACAGTAGTCCCTCAGGTGGTTTTACTTCACCTTGTTGTCACTTATAATGAAATCTGACAAGAMGTTTATAGCCATTTTTGCAGTATGTGTGTGTTGGGTTGTTTTATTCTGCAATCCTGTTTTCCTCCTGCCATCCTTTCTCCCTCCCTGTCACACCCTGAAGGGCAAGGTGGGCACATGAGTAAAGGCACTGCTTCCCAAAGACCCTCTGCATGTCTTGGGCCACCTCCATAACTGCTRCTGGCATTTGTGAATTCTTTCCCTAAACCAAGAGTGACCACACAGCTCACCAAGACCAACCAAGAGACCAGAAACCAAAGCATAACCCAAGATCAGCAYTGTCAGCCCTACTTGAGACGTTGATTCCTGTAGGTTCCTGTGCTTTCAGGAAAAGAGAATACCCCAAACGCTCTTAAAAATCAGTCCAGGGTACTTGGCAGTCTTTAATCATCCATCATCTCATAAACATAAGTTCATGTTATTCACATATATGTTTCAGAGAGGAAAAATCACCCTACTGGGAGAACTGTAAATTGCTGCAATTGCAAGATTTAAAAAAAAAAAAAAAAAAAAAAAAAAAAAAAAAAAAAAAAAAAAAAA
Organism: Malurus melanocephalus; assembly: GCF_030028575.1. Taxonomy (NCBI): domain Eukaryota; kingdom Metazoa; phylum Chordata; class Aves; order Passeriformes; family Maluridae; genus Malurus; species Malurus melanocephalus. The sequence goes on along the minus strand of NW_026623304.1, from coordinate 531,000 downwards.
AAAAAAAAAAAAAAGGAGGGGTTCCCTATGAATTCTTTCCAGTTGCATTTATGCTTACTTGTTAAGACCCTTATTTTGTCTTTTTACCTAGATATATCAGAAAATATTTAATCTACATGCAAGGTGTCAGTCCAGGGTAACAAACACACTATAACAAAAAACATGGATTATTTTTGCAGAACTTCTACCAGTTCCATTGGAAAATGACTTTCAGGAGTTTTAATGTRAAACAGGAATAATATTTCATATGGCATTTGTTTTGCATTTAAAGCAGTGGGACTGAAGGAAACATTTGAGTTCAGGACCAGCTGCAGGGCTCAACTCTGCTTACAACTCTCTGTTCAGTCCTTAACTAAAAACAACACCAGAACTTCATTTCCCTTCAGCAAACTTCCATTTCTTCTCCCTGGAAATATTTTTATGATTTTTAAGTGACAAGGTCATCTTGTGATAGTGAAGCAGAAATGCTTCAGCTAACAGCTAACACATAAACAGCTGCTTATTCCTGCTGTSATAACTTTAATTTTCTTTTCAATGCTGACACTGTTAATATATTTAGCAAGAGACAAAGAAAGGGAAAAAAATAATAGTTTGGCACTTTATTTTAGGCCTTTCCAGAAAGTTTAATAGCATAGACATGTCAACAACATCAGGTTAGACATGTCTGGGACAGTATCTTTGCCAGAACAAAAATGCAAAGGCAGCACAAAATAAATSATCAATCCCAAACAAAAGCCTTTCAGCATTAATCATTACAGGTGCTATAGCAGCAAGTCCTCCATSTCCTCATCTAGGAGGGGACTATTTGGCCCAGACAATAAAAACAGGTGCCCAAACCATGGAGGCAGATGCTTGTCATGCTAGGGACATCAGGAGAAAAGCAGAATCCATGAACAGCTCCACARCAAGCCTAGAGGCTCAAACATTCATTTAATCTCGACACTCCCTCTTTCTCCTGATCCACCAGAGACGAACCCTTCAGAGGTGAAGCAATTTCTGCCACACCAGAAGCTCCTGTGAACATGGCACAGTGGAACCTACTTCAAATGGGGAAGCCACCTGCCTCCTCTGACCCTGCAGACAGCCTGCCAGAGTCCAAACCAGGCTCTTAAACACCCTGGAGACTGGAAAACTCCACAACCAGGAGCTGAGATCTGTACAACACCTACTGTGCTGCCATACCCAGCCCGTGCTCTGCTAACACTCCCTGCTCAGAGCTGSTGCTACCCTCACCTACAGCAGCTCCCAGCAAGGGATCTTTAATGCCCACCTGTGCCAACCAAACCTTTCACCTCTGTTCCAAAAAAACAAGGCAATCTTTCTCCCTGCCCTCAACTGAAACACCTACTTCACACAGACTTCGTTTTTTTTTCTGCAAAGACAAGGCAGCCATCGTGCCCAGGCCTGCTAATAAAGCCAAGACATCAATATCTAAGCCTCTTTCTCAAGGTCTATTATGCTTTTCTAAYGGTTTTACAGTAACAGACAGACTTAATTCATTATCCTTCATAGCAACGCTGCAAGACATCCTTTTCCTTCCCTGGAACACAAAAATCTCCTCTCTGGATGAGTGCTTTAAGAAAGAGGCTGTCGCAGCAAATAAGTCAGCCAGGAGTGTGTTGTCCCCTGTCAATATATGATATTTCCAAATCAACCCTTTAGGAAATGCCAAGAGGAAAAGAAAAATAAATAATGCCCCGGAGAAGGTAAACGGGAAGCAAAGARAAATTTCTCTCAAAAGTGGAGCTCACGTGATGGGTTGAAAATAAGAGGGAAAGGTGGAAAAAAAGGGCAAGCAGAGAAGGGAGGCAGTGGAGGGTRGAGAAGGGAGAATAGAAATGTAAGCTCCGAGAAAAGACTTTGGTTCAACACATTTGCTCTCAGTAATGTGCTGCACAAAAGCAAAGCTAAATCCTCCACCTGCTTAGCTTCCAGCAAGAGAATTCCTCAACATAATCTTTTTCTGCCTCTGCAAAACCTCAAAAGCAAAGGATCTAATGACAGGGAGATGAAAATCCAGTTTCTCTAGCATTTTTTTCATTATGAATGGGCCTTTTTATCGATCTCTCAGAGCACTGAGAGGCTGGCTTTCCAACCTCTGCTACGATATAATTATCTGCAGTGTTTAATGCGAGCACAGGCGAGTCCCACTACACAGTGCATTCTGTTGTTTTATTGACGGGTTTTAATTATCCAGGTGCTAGAGCTGTCAGATAGCCTGCTTCTCATGTGATCAAACTAATTCAAGATGAGGCAGAGCATTCTCATTGCAGCCTCACTGAGTGCCTTTGTGCAGATATGCCAACCAGATACATTTAAACTGCTATTCCTGTAAAGTCTTACAAAGTTTGGTGGGAAAAACAGTCCTCTTTCTGTAGTTCTGACCTATTTCATTCCCCTTGCTATTATTGTTTTATATTGAACACAGAAAAATGAAGAAAAGCCACCAAAACCACACCAAAACCCCAGTGAAATCTTGCAGAGCCAAGCCAAATATGAACTGCAAAGGTCACTGAAGGGGCTACCTTGATATGTTATGCAGAGCCTGGGAGCAAGACAGAAAACAGGTCCTGGAAATAAATTAAATACCAGTTTTATGTACTAAAAACTGAAAAAAAAAAAATAATAATTGCACTGTTTCGGCTCATTGATAAGGTCCTTAAAATTTAACAAGAGGAATTTAGCAGCAAATTCACAAGATTTAGGAGTTTTAATATAAATTTGGAGCACCCCTCAACATGGTGTATCTGCTCAGCTGCAAGGGACTCCCCAGGCCAATAATCTGAAGTCTCGGGCAGGACCTGCCAGCAGGGATGATGTGATTCATCATCAACCTCCAAATGAGACTTCCCCCAAGCAACAGAAGCTTTTTCCTCTGTGCTTCATCACGTAATGACTTCTGCTTTATAGTTTCCTTGGATTTCTTCTTGGAGGGGAGGTGAAATCCCCAAAGGCTAAGGCAGCAGGAGAACCTGCCCAGCRCCCTGTGCTGATGTGCCTGGGTACAGCACCGCTGCAGCAACAGGAACCCTGGTGAAAGAAACTCATCCTTAGAGCAAGAACAGCAAATCAACCATCTGCCCAAGCCACAGGGTATATCTGGCTAAAAGGTCTGGGTCAGCATGGAAAACACATCTGCACTGAGCACATCTCAAGCAGTCACAGTGTTGCTTCATCCAGCTGCAAGTGGTTGAGGACACAAAAGCAAGGCCAGGTTTGCAATGTAGGCTCACATTTCTGGATGGTCCTCAGGGCTAAAAKCCACACCAGGCAGGCCTGAAGACTGTAAAGCTCATCTTTTAAAGAACTACAGCTGCCCGTTTACAGGTACTCTAGCTTTTCCAACTCCATAAACTTCTCTAGCAGCCTAATAAAAAAGCACTTTACAAAACACTGTCGGGGTATCTGGAGAGGAGAGTAAACACCTAAAACAAGCCAGCCAATAAAAGGCTCATCGGTTTAGCCAGACTTAACGCTAGTTAAAATAACTGTGAACAGAAAACAATCTGKTTTTTAATTTGGGCTATGAGGTCAAATTAAAGGCTAAAGGAGAGCTGGGCTGAATTTCAGCTGGCACTCCACATAACTTYGTCTTCATTGCCATTTTAACACAAGTCAATGTGAGTTAAAGCCCTTTTTTYCCTCTTTAGTGCAGCTACCCAGAGCTGGGATAGCCAGAGCATGTTACAATGGGTCATTTTCTCTACGACACCTCTGAAGTGTGTTCAGACCCTCAGTCTACCATTACCTGCCTGTCCCCTGAGCCTGCAGCACAGGGAGCGATGCTCTGCCTGACACCAAGGGGCTGCAGCCCTGCAGCACTGAGAGGTGCTGAAAGCCAATCTGAACATGAACATTTAGAAACACTTTAAATATATTAACAAAAAATCATAAATACATATCCCACCCTGTTTTCCAGAAGGAAAAATCCGGTATTAGTTCCACTGCATCCCCCTTTGCYAATTGTCACATTACTGCCACCATTTGCTGTCACCACCAAGTGCCCCCACCCCAGCCACTCAACACTTCCTGCAAAAGATAAAACTGAAATCAGAGAATATTGTCTCTAAAGGGGCTGAAGTAATCTGTATGCATGGGCTGGTTGGTTTAACGTATTAGCCTTTCACCTCTGCAAATAGGGTTAAAGAAAGGTTTGGGGCCGAAATAATTTGTGCTGCACTCCATCTCCAATTTGACATAATAACTGAATGAAACAAAAATGAACATGTCCAAACAGCACAGGAGGTCAAGGCTGGGCAGCTCCCYGATGAACTAAAGAGTGAACCAAAGGCACCCAGGCAGTACTGCTTCTATAACCCAGAGCAACATCTCCCTTCATCACTCTTGCCACTYGCATGATACYGASGTGAATTTTAAGGAAAAGTCCTTARATTTTTGTTAAGGTGGCAATTGGCTCRCAGCTTCTTGGTGGGGTGGGGAAGGAGATGGCAGGGTACAGTAAGCTTCCTGACCAAATGAAACGCAGGATCAACATGTGACAGGTTGGGACTTCAGCACCATGGCTAAAGCAGTTCCGACAAAAAGATAATATTAGTGAATAAATAAACAGCTTCAATCAGCCTGCTGCATCGTGTGCTATTAATWCAGCATCTGTTCATGGCCCCTAATTTTAAACAGCACCTCGTGCAAACGAGACTCGGCCCTCTCTGTGCCTCAGGCATGAAAGCAACACAAATAATAATGAGAAACAACCCAAATTTTCTCAAAAAATAATCCCAAAATGAACTAAGTATGTTATTCAATATTCRAAAGTGATTTCTGTTTTTATTTTATTCCAACACAACCAATGCTGCCTCTTTGATCTTCAGCCCAAAGCTTGAATAAAGGCAGCCTGCACTTTGATTCTAAGCTCCAGAGAAATCAGAGTGTCACAAAATCTTCATATGCTTCCCAGGTCCACATTGCCTAACCAAAGCACATTCAGAAGCAAATGGTAAGGGACAAAAAAAAAAAAAAAAAAAATCTAATATTAAATGCATGGAAACCACTGTTGTGAAGTTGCTCAAAATGTCTAAACATAGCACTGCATGCAGCAATGCAGGAAGGGATGGAAGGAAGCATTTTTAAAAACACATGTCCAGCAGCTCCAGAGAGGGTTTCTCACCCAGTGCTCAGCACTGAGCTGGGGAACTCTGATCACACATCTCTACCCTGTCACCCCTCCATTCCTTCCACACTTGTCCTTCCCAGGGCAGTTCTCAGCACCTCATCCATCCATCCATCCATCCATCCATCCATCCATCCATCCATCCATCCATCCATCCATCCATCATCAGCGATATATGCCCACCAGCTCTTCTCCTGCCTCACCATCAGGTCCCTACCCTGCTTGCTGATTATGTACCTTACCTGCCTTTAAAACATATGTTTTAAAAACATAAACAGTTGGCTGAAAAACCCTCCTTTGAGAAAAAGTCTGATAGGAAAAGGGTGTCTGAACATCTGCAGGGCAACAGCTGGTAGGAACAGAGGAATGGGGCTTCTGCAAAATCTCAAGAYTTCTTTGTGACGATATGGAAAATACTTTGTTAGTAGAGGATCCACTATTTCATACTACAGAACCTGCCTGATGCTGCACTCACAGAACTACACACACTGTACATCAGACAGCTTCCTTTGAGGAAGCTAAACTCAAAGGCCAGGTTTTCCAGAAAGCCTCTGCCTCCCACCAGAGCTGGATTTTTCCAAAGAGCTCCCTTATTCTTAGAGGAGCTAAAAAAAGGCCCAGCTGTTCGAGCATGGTCTGGGACTCCTCAATTCTYGTGGGGAGCAGTTGAAGCTGACAACTATTAGGCATTTTTCAGGCAGCAGGCTGTGTCACAGAGTGCCTGTTTTGGTAATCCAACCCAGAGTTCTGTGAGGGGAGGTAAAAAAAAAAAGAAAAAACGCCTGCACAGTGTTGTATGGGAGCCTTAGGTGGGGCAAAAAMCAGGAAATCCACATTCCAGAGCATGGAGCATGTCTCTGGCAAGTCAGCTTTAAAATATGTGACTGATGCTGCTCAGACATACAGCTGAAGTCCAGGGAGATGGATGAAAGGGTAAAGATGCAGGATAAATTCATCAGATGTCTCCATAAATCATTTCTGTACTTAACATTTGTTCTCTGCTTTTCATTACTTACATTTCTAAAGCCACTGGGTGCCTTGCTGCAGTGGATCTAATAAAAAGGAAGATAAATTTTAACATCCCTTTTTGAAACATGTTAAAATGATCTAGCTTTCTTTTGAATGTTAATGGCAAGCATTACAAGAAACACAATGTCTCAAAACAATTCACTAGGGCTGGAAGAGAAAGCAGAGTCTCACTGTAGGCTGGGAATTCACAGTCCTGGTCACCATTCCAGCTGGTTTTAAAGATCTTATTTCTGGCCCTAACGTTTTGGGCAGCCCTAATGTTGTCACTGAAACCTGCCATTGCTTCACACAGACTCTCTGACTCAAGGGCTAAATTCCATACTTGAGAAGAGAAGGAAATATTTTTGGAGATTGGCAGTTTGGAGAAGAATCTGAGCTGCCTGACAGCTGTTGGGAGCTGTGGGATGCCAGAGGGGTCCCGGCGGAGCATACAGCATTACACACACACACACGCACAGAAAATCATTAAAGTTTCTGTCTCTAAAGTTTCACGTTTAATGAAAGAAAGCGAGGGAGATATCTGGAGAATTCTCGGGTTATATTAAGGGCTAATGATCCTCCCTTTGCCAAGAGCACACCCCGGGAAGCTCACTGGAACTGATGGGGGGACCCACAACAAAAAACGCCAGTGGAGAGGGGGAGCAGGGAGAGCTGTCCCTGCTGCTCCCCCTGCTCCATCCCCCGGGAAGTSGGGAATCAAGGCTGGTGCATGGCTGGAGTTGTTCTACAGCAGGAGTAAGGACCTTCATAACCGAGTTTAATCCATCCCAGGTTAAACAAAACAAATGACTGCACAAGTGAGCAATTAAAGAGCATTCCACAGCSAGCCCTGGAAGAGCCTCGCCATTGATTAATTAGGTTCAAAGGGCCAAGGCTAACCCCTCAGTCCCCTGAGGAACAGCCCACTTAGCCCCTTCTAAAAAAAAAAAAAAAAAAAAAGAAATAAAATATCAGCGATCTTACTTAACACTCGAGCATTAGTTAAACAGCTGCTAAAGCRGTGAAACAATTACTTGGGACTGACCTACATTCAGCTGTATTGTTTTATTACATTCAGGAGAAACTTAATTAAGCTTCTGTTACTTAATAAAAGCAAATAAAATTCTCCATTTTATGACGGGGAGCTGCACTGTTTCTGCCATGTAAAGCCCTCAAATTTGGCAGTGGGGTTTCCCAAGAGAGCACAGCTCCCACTATCACATTCCTCCTTCCTGCATTTGAGGGATAAGAAGATGGAGGATATTTTCATTTATTAATACTCCTCAGGGTGCTCAATCTCTCTCCCTTAGCTAGCACCAGGATGGAGAGGACCTTATTTTCTGTTATCTTAGGAGATCTACTGTGCACCTAAGCAACATGGTCCGTTCCAAACCACACCAGGGGCCAGGTCATGAGCACTTCAGCACCGCCAGGAGGAGAGCATCAAATATTCACTTTACTGCAACAAGCTAAAAAGCAACCTGTACGTGGGAAAGAGGAAAAACAAAACAAAACAAAACACCAATATCATGCTGCTGGCCTTACAGCTGCCTTACAGGCATGGTCCACATCCTGGCAAATTCAGTGTGGAGAGTCCTTACAGGGTCACAGGTAGCAGGAGAGCACAATCAAGGGTAGTGCTGTACTAAGAAAACACAGTTTCACCAGCTCACACCACCAGAAAGACTTAACCCAAAGTCTGCCCTGAATATTAAGATTTTAAAATGTTGTAAAAGATTGATAAAAAGAACCATGCCATATGTGTGACCCACATTGATCTTCTGTAACTGCACCCAACTTCTCTACAGGATTATCAACCACATGCCACAACCTAACCAGCCTCTCCTTAAAATGCTTCTTTTGCCCTCCTCCTGCCCTCACACAAACAGCTCCTCTGCTCTCCTCTTTCCAAAAGATCCAGTTTTGAGGAGAAAAATCTGTCCCCAGCCTTGTACAAGTAATGAAAGCAAGCACTTGAACTGCAAACAGCCAGACAAAAACACTTACCAGCTGCCCAGACTCTCTGGACTTTCACTGAACTGACTGTGGATGCTCAGACAAACTTTGGTGAGGTAATGGGAAAATTCCTCCAAGAAAACCCAAAAAAGTGTCCCTTGCTGAGCAGAGGCCATGGCTYGAGCAGTTTTTCAGCACTGGCATCACAACCAGAAAATGCTTCTGAACACACCGACTCACACTGAGTTTCCCAGCCAAGGGTAACTTGCCAACTGGCTTTTGGCCCTGCTGAACTCTGTGCTGGATGCCTGTGACCYTCAAGTTGCTACTGGATGTTTTGACACATCCAGTTCCACATGTGGCCTATTGACATTTATATTTATAAAGCTCTCTTTTCTTTCCAGGACACAAAGGCACGGGTACAGAGGTGACAGCCTCGCACAGAGAAGCAATTCCCCCATCCACGTGACACTGGGGCCCCTGCAGCAGCTCAGCAAGTCACAGCAAGGAGCTGTTAATAATGCCATGACACCTCCCAGACTCAAAAATCACAAGAAGCTCTGAAATGGGCACGCTGTCAGGGCCATTAGTGCCGAGCACACTGGTCTGATGATGCTCGCAGCTACTTTGTGTCTGCTCTCTGCAGTAATTCACCACCACAGATTTTGTTCTGTGGATCTGAAAGAACTGGATTTAAYTCCACTGATGGCTGTAAGGACTTAGTTGCCAGCCTGCAGCAGAACACCCTTATGGTGGTGAAGTCCAATCCTCTTCACTTTGCAAGCAGCATCACTTTTCTAATAATTGAGGCAGCATTTTGGTAGAGGCTGGAAACGCCAACCTAGCTTTCTACTGTTTGTTGGATTATTAGAATAAAGAATCAGGTATGCTCTGGTGCTATTTGGTTGGGTGAATGCCTGACCAATTAATGTATAGGCAAGAGCAGCTACAGAAAAAAATTACACATTCAGTTCCATGTAATTCCCTTTAAATCATGGGGATTTAAAATCCTGYAGTACTTTGGTAATCCATATTGCAGACTGGCTGTAACAGGAGGCAGTGGTGATCAGATCTCAAGTGTTGGAGAGCAAGCAGTCAGGGGTGAGAACATGTCAACTCACCTTTAGGGTTAAGAGTACTCTCCATACTTACTGCTGCATTGCTACCTTGAAGTCAGTAAAATAAYAGGCAAATGATAGCACTTTATTTTCTTTGTTAGTGTAAATAAGAATTGGTTGTTAAGATACAAGCATCCAAAGTCTTCCTTCTTTTTCTCAGTGCATCTATCAAAAGTCAATTCTCTTCGAAATGTTGAGAAGATGAAGCTTTTCCYCATCTGTGCCTTTGACAGACTTTCTCTTACTCCAGGCTTTTCAGGGTGTCATGTATAAATAGCCAGTGCCCCTCCTGTACTGAATTAGCCAGTACAGACACATGGACCGGGCTGAGAAAGTTTAGTGCAAACAGATTAACAGTTAAACCCTAAAATATTGACCAGATAGGAAGTTTCCTCTGTCTCAACCAGTCTCATCCTCTGTGTCACTTGCTGCAACTATGCAGCCTGGGAAAAATCATGCTTTGGTTTTCCAGCCAATGGCTACCCACTTGTTAGTGCCAGGAGCTGGGGCTTGATCCTGCAGTCTCTGCCTTTTAAAAACACTCTGACAACTCTCTCAAAACACCAGCAAGCCTCATCTCACTCCGACACGACTGAGCAAATAAATAATGCTATTTATGCACTACACACCGTTTGTCAAGCCATTTGTCATTTCTGATCTTTCATTGCTCACGCAGTAAAACTATGTGGGATTTCATCTGAACCTCCCTTGCAGGTGTGATGAATGCTTTATTTATACAGCAGCATTTCATCTCGTRGAACTGTTACTATGCATCTACAAGCCTTTAAGTCCCTGTGTAGTGTGAGCAGAAGGTGTAAAGGAAGATGGAACTAGAGACAGTGTCGTAATTAAAGCCAGAGGGGGAATCATGGCTGGCTCAGCTCAAACTGGGACATGCGTGCCAGGGAAAAACAGACCACTGCAGATGAAGCATTCACTCCCCATCATCAGGCAAGGGGAAGAACATGTACCAGTTCACAAGACCATCTTAAAGGTCAGCATGACAATGTCAATCCCTACCCAGCTTATCAGAGCACCCACGACGTCAGCAACTGCTCTCCTCAGGGAGCACATTATTTCCAGGCAAATCATCTCCTGTTGACTCCCCCTGCCAGAACTCCAGTCCAGGACTGAAAAACCTGGAAGGAGGCACTCCTACAAATAACCAGAGTTATCAGCCATGAGTAAGTTCCCTTGGGCAGTGTCTTCTAGTGGCCAAAAGCCCAGACAGGGAGTGGCGAAGGGGGCCCGACTGAGATTTCCTTGTTGGAAACCTTATTGGGGAACATCTCCGCTCTTCTGCACCACTGGAAGCATGACACTGACCTCCCTGCAAAGTCTTTCCAGACCCACAGATTAAAAAATAAC
>NW_026623304.1:515270-520252 GCF_030028575.1 Malurus melanocephalus | reverse complement strand
CACAACCAAAAAATCCCACCAAAAAACCAAAACCAAAATCTACTTTTATAGCTATTTACTGGCCTGGGAAATCTACTACCCAAACCTATGGAGGATCTACAGGGTCTCTTCTGGAAGTAAAGCACCATAACCATGAAGGGCACCAGAACCCCTCCCTGGYTTCTGCTTTGCACCACAGCCACCACAGGAAGGCTTGAGTTGTGCTCACTCATGCCATGGAGAACACCAAATGCTTCACTGGCTCACAGGAGTCCCTTCACAACCATTTGACTCAAGTAGGGCTGCAGTAAAAAGAGAAAAGGATCASCCCTGAACTGATCCCTTTGTTTTCTACACAGAACTTCCTTGGCAGTTTTTACTGTGTGAGTAGAATCTCATCAKGTCCAGAACGATCTTCCCGGCAGCTTCTGGATGCTTCAGATAAATCTGCAAAATCTATCATCTATTCTCTTATTTTTGTAGGTGTGGGGTAAATAAAAGGTGAAAGAAACAGCTATGGATCAATTTCAGGTACCCTGATATCAAACCACTCCTTCCCCCAGTTTCTTTTTAAATTTCAAGAGCGGGTGGGATTCATACAAAACTCTGTAAATAGGCATCAGACTCATGTTTATTGCCTAAGCAATAAAAGATTAGAATTGACAAATGGAGAGGTTTTTGGAGACACAGATGCTACAATCATTTTAATATAATTTGGATTTCCAAATCAGTAATTACTCTATCACATATTTATAATTTTGTAGATGCTACTAGAAATGCTGATGTCTTTTTCTATGCATAGTAATGAGCAACAACAAGGGCTGTTAATATAAAGCCTGTAATGTTTGTATTCATATGTAAATAGGTTATGTAAACGTTTTAGACATTTCTCGCTAAAACACTGAGTTCTAATCTAAGTGGCTCCATTCCTAAACTAGAAAATCGCACTCTGCATAGAAATTGTTTACTAGTCTGTCAGCAAAGCCGCCAAAGCAGTGAGCTGAATTTATAGGGGGATTTTCATCTCCCCATTAGACACAATATCAGAGTAATTGACAACCTATAAATGCCCAGACAGATATGCAGGTTGTTATTGAGAGATTTGCTTGCACGTGATGTCATCCATATTCAGCGCACGTGCACCTTCGGCGTTACACATGCACAAGCACAGGCACTGTTTTTGAGCACTGAGGAATGCAGTAGTGTTTGATTTAATTAAACTAATTTACTTAAGCTGCTACAAACCCTGGTTAAGARCGACAGAATCAGTTTAGTTTCTACCTGCTCCTAATTGACTTATGATCAAACTGAGTAAGGTACATTAAAACACCAACGTGTGTCTCCAAGCAAGAGTAAATTACACAAATTTAAACCCACAACTTTAGTTAATTCCAAGTGATGGCAGGGATGGAAGAGAAAAAGAAAAAAAAAGAAAGTGGACTAAAACACTCCAGGGCAACCACAGGATGGTTTTCACCATTAGGATGGTATCACTTTCCTTTCCTCTCCCTCCCTTTGTAACTCAGCTGGAGCATGGACACAGCACCATGGCTCTGTCCTTTACAGGAYCTGCTGTGCCTACCAAAGCAAACCCCTGGGCCTCTCTCCTCTTTGAACATCACACCACTAACTTGCATTAAATTCAGCTATATCCATTCTCAACTCTGTAATGAAGAGGGGATCACATCTTTTCCTTGGTGTCCCTAACAAACCATAGCCAGCCTAATATTTTTTTTATTTTCTTGCTCGTATATATTTGCAAAGATTGAGTGCAAGTAAAGGCTTTGGAATGACAGTTCAGAGACTCCCAGTGCTCCAGTACAGTGTATGAGTAACTCCTGTTTGCAGAGGAGACAATAGATGTCTTCTCTTCACCAGCAAAAATAAAATGGAAATGACAACAAGGATGCAAATATCCTGCTGTTGCTCCAGCAACTCTCAGCATCTTCTACCATCTAGGGATGGTATTTTCAAGATCAGTTCAGTCCTTTGCTTTGATGAGGCTGTCAAACACTGCCAGGAGCAGCTACTGGTGTTTTGACCTTGCTCTCTTCTGCCTTCCCTGCTCCTCCTTCATCCCCAATTTCCCTTTGCTCCACTTTGAAGCCCCACTCGTGGAACGGTATGAACAATGAAATAGCCGGAGTATATTTACATCTCTGTGCTATCAGGGCTTTGCTCATCCTGCCCTCTTAACTGCTGCCTTCAAGCAAAGCCAAGTGACATCAGTTATGCCACGAGACAACGGGGAGAGAACAGCTCGACATGCATACCCAAGCACTCGCATTGTTGTCATTTCCCCGGTGAGCCACAGCGATGTGGGATGACCTGTGACAAACAACACAGTTTCTAGCAGAAATTGGGGGCGGAGGAAGGCAGATAGCTTACAGTAAAAGCATAATAATTTCTCCAGACCACAAGTGTGGACTCTATTATGCCCCTGCCARGAACAGTTACTCACATGAGTAAAATTAAGAGCACTATAGACTARGTGAGTAAATCCATGGCCACTTTGTTTCCAAGGACAGAAATTCATCCTKGTAAGGCTCTGTTTGTACAGTGGAATAGCAATATTGATTTCAGCAGTTATTGCAGTCCCCCAGAGCAGGAACACTGAAGTGAATCAAACCCACTGTGGTTTCGCCCCTGTGATCACCTTTGTGCTAAGGGGTATTGGGATGCCCAGTGCTAAGAAACTGGGTCAKAGGGTGCTTTAGATTTTTATTCCCATTCCTCCTGGATGTGATAAATGGTCAGCACTTCCTTGTGATGATGTAAGTGCTAAAACATGGTTGCACGTAAGAAAAACATGCAAGTGAAAGTCACTTTACCTGGTCACCTGGAACTTGTTACGTCAAGTGAAATAGCAGACAAACATTCAGAGGAAAATGAAAGCTCTTTGTTCCTGCTGGGGAACCTTCATCTATACATTTCAGGAGTTAAAAATAAAAAATGGGCCACATGGCACAAGTGCTCAGCAGCACTGGTGGTCTGACATCACTATACCACTCAAATATAGCTGTACACTGCTCAAATCTGAGCAGATTTCTCATTATACAACCTTTTCAAACAAGGACGATTATTTTACTAAATCAGTCCAATGAGAGACCCCACTGGAGGACCAAAGTTCCCCCTTGGTTTTGAAACACCATCCCTGACTAGATGAGTTTGCAGTTTAGCTTGTACACTGTGCAACAGCCTTGATGCTCAAAGCGATGCTCTGAAATCAGGGAAGCATCCAGGACCTTTGTGCCATCTGAGACTGAGGACCTTGTCTGAAGGAGTCAGCCTCTGTCCAAGGTCTGCAAAGGGAATAAAGCCAGCAAATCACTCAAACTGTCTGTTAGATGTAACACAAATAATGACAAATGTGGTTTAGTATTGGTGTTTAATAAAAACAACACTTCCTTCATCAAAACATCTTTTWAGCATAACCATACCCAAACTGAACCAATGCAACAACCTCATGAAGTAAATGAGGCTAGTAAGAGCAGACTTGYTCTGGCAGAGCTTTCCTCATCCTCTCTGTAAAGCCAGCTACCCTGGCAAACAAATTATTACCAACAGGTCTGTGCTGAAATCTGGAGTGCTAGTGGTATAGCACCCCTTCTTCCTATGTATTTAACCAACTACACTGGCAAAACATCCAAGGCAGGCCAGCCTGCAGATCCGTTCCCACTGGTGTTTTTATAGGATTCTGCCTCATGACAGGAAAATCCTATTCAGACTTAGATTCCTGTGGTGCCAATATATCCTTAAACATCTGCTCCCGAGACTATCCCTYGGCATTGCTGCACAGTGTAATTACAAAGGCACAAAGCTGGAGGATCCCTCACCATCCACTCCAAATCCTCTCTCACACCACCTGCCTCTTCCCATGTTTCCCTCCATTTCAGGCAAATCCTGATCACAGCAACACAAAGGGAATTGGACAACTTTSGTCAGATGCAGCCTGAACATCACCAATAACAGACTGAACATTTATATTTGCCAAGACCTCTGTTTGATTTTTTTAAAGTTATTCTTTTAAGGTTAAATAAGAAACTAGGAAGTTAGTAACAATCAAAAAAAAAAAAAAAAGTGTACAAAATACTAAGAAACTCCATTCTCTCCCTTTTATAGATACTTCTGCCATGCTTTCTTGCATAAGAGGACCTCCGATATATGTGCAGGTCCCTACTGAGGTATTCTAAATCCACCTGGCTGTGGGTGGAACAGAAAACATGAACGAAAATGGAAGGAGGAAAAGGTTGTTAATTTTGTACCACRATTCAGAGGACTGCAAGGAACATTTGTCTTGTCAACTCATCTGTTTAATCAAAGAATTTTAATCAAACTGCAGTTCCAGAAACCACAGGTTAATGTGGACAAACAATAAGAATAATTAAACCACTCAAATAATCTGTAGCTCGTCTGTCATCAGCTCCTATGTACACTGGAGGCTAGAGATACTTTTATCTTGCATATTTAGTGAGCTGGATCCTTAGCAGGTCTCAGTAAATAAAGATCCCATGGAACTCCACTGATCCCTGATGAATGCAGAGCTATTACCTCCAAATAAGTAATGGAGCTGTTCCAGTCCCCATGTTTCTTCAGACAGACATGCATCCACAGGAACAACCATAGTATTGTTTCTTATCGAGGCAGTTAAATACAAAGAGTAGTCACAGCCAAATATTTTTGAGGCACTGTTTTCCCTTGGAAAATGATGAAGTGTCGAATCAAAACGCTGTGTGGGAATATGTTGATTCACATTGCCATTTAGGGAAAAAAAATATTCCAGTTTAAAATGCATTTTATGGGCTCTTATTAAAATTAATTAGGTAGCTTTGAAAAGCAAAATATTCTGAATCAACAGAAACAATTCTTTCAGCAAAAAGTCAGTCTTCTGGACAATTTACAAATGTTTGCTCTTGTGGTGATTCAGAATTGTTTTACATTGTCACTGCAATGGCAGAAATTCCAGTAGCAGTTGAGTGCTCCCAGCCAAGAAAAAAAAAAAA
>NW_026623304.1:510605-515169 GCF_030028575.1 Malurus melanocephalus | reverse complement strand
AGAGGTTCAAGTTTCAGGGCACTGCTTATGGAGTAAGAGAGGCCCCTTGTGAAGGAACCTGCAAGAAAATCTACCTGTTAGGGTAACAGAGTTGTTGAGAAGGGAACCCCAGATGATACTACAAACAAAATGAAAGTCTAAGTGTTACATAGCCAAAAGGTATTTCTCAAGACTGTCAAAGAAGGTTTGGAAAATGGAGAAGTGGCCACTGGAAAGGTAAAAAAAAATGACCAAGACAATTTTTCCTACGACGTGAAAAGCAAGAATTGTCCTGGTAGAAGATGAAAGTCTACATCTCCCAGTAACTCAGGAGATCCACAGGGCAAAAAACTAAAAAAAAAAAATGAGGTGCCATCTTAGGGATATTGGAGGGCTGCAGCAGTCATAAAAAGACAAGAAAATATTTATTATTTTGTCCAAAAGTGTACTCATAATCAGTAAGACAGACTTTTTAGATAATACCTCCAAAGATCAAGACTATGAATTGATGAAACCAAAGCATAACCATAGACAGTCAGCAAATTTTTTAACAGTTAGGGTTGCAGCTGTTTGGTTATAAAGGAGTAATTTTGCATTTTTTTCCTATAGTTTATCCTTCAGTCACCCTTGTGAGATGGAAATGTGCTGCCAGGACCAATTTATTATCTAATACATTGCAAYAGCTACGGCTGTTCATTATGAGATGCTACAGCAGTGTTTACTCAAACATTCAAGAAGAGCAATTTTCCCTTCCCACCWTAGATTGTTTGTTCAGGTACACACTGATATTGATGCCAGCCGGCATCACATTAAAAATCACACATTAGAAACATCAGCTTCCACCCGTTTTACCCCTGTGTTTCATCACTGAGGATTAGATAAATCAAAGTAGTGATTATTTTTTCCCCCTTTCTTCTGCTTTTAAACATATTCTGCTGTATGTTGTTTTTACTTGGGTCAGGAGATGGCTATATAACACATGAGACATTTGCTTTTGCAGACTTGGGAAGGAATTTAATCAGTACATGAATGAGGCTTAAAGAAACAGAAAGCTTCCTAATGCAAATGCAGCTGTGACTGATAAGAAGGACAATGGACAGAAATCCTTGACTTGATTAACTTAGTGACCTAGAAAGAGGGATGTGTCTCATTCCAGCAGCGCAGAACAGAGAAACACTCATTAACTGTTCCTTTCGGCTGAAAGGATCCGCAGCACTCACTTCCGCACCCAAAGGAGCCATTCACCAGAAACTTGGACACACTGGGGAAGCCTTTCTTTCGGTTTCTGGCTGCACAAAGTCGAACAGAGGTACAGACTTCACATAAATAAGTGTCTTTCTCTCTCCCCCTCTCCCTCTCTCGCTCCCTGCTTTGGCTTTTCAGATGGTTCAGCTGGTCCTAAACCACATACAGTAAGAAAGATTATTTCAAAAGGACTTGGTTCACTTTGATGTGYTGTTTTGTTTTTACGGGATGACTTYTCTAAAGACACACAAAAACTCTTAACTATTTCATATCTGCACATGCACTGTGTACATCTGCACAATAATTGTATGGGAAAGAGCAGAACTCAGCGAGGCTAATCTTAGCAAGACCTTTAATAATACTTCAGATGTATCTTATACCTTTCAAAACCCTGTGGACAGCAGCTAATTAAATCTCTCAACACTGCTCTGATACAGACGGGTTAAGAGCAGTTATCTCTGTTTTGCAGGTGGAAGGAGAGAAACAACATGACATGCTGCAGAATTTAGAGGCTACACTCATTTCCTCCTCCAGCTCATAGCTCTAAGTGCACACCCCAAAACCCCACAGAGCAGCCCAGTTGCGTGAGAAAAAGGGGTCACAGACTGCCCTGGGGGAGTTTAGGCACYGAGAGAGAGAGGACATGAACCCAGAAGCTGCCTCCTGACCCCAAGGACTCCTGCCACRGAGCAACGATGCTGAACAGCACTGACATTTTTACACAGAAAAGAAATGGAGCACAGAGGTCTCATAAAGAATCAATTAGATATTGCAAGAGAATGCAAAATAAAGGTGGGGGACACATACAGAATATCAAATGGAGAGGAGAAAGGCAGGAGCATGTTCTGCCAGGGCTGGCTTATGTCCCCACTCCACCTATCACAGAACTGATCAGCACACAGGAGGATGGAAATACAGAAGTGTAACAGAGCTGGAAAAGAAACCAGATTTTCCTTATCTTGCCATGGTGGTCCCGTTCCTCCAAATAACACAGGTCTGGAAAATTAATTAACATGCTGAAAGAAAATCTGACCACAAGAGCAGATTTCTAATTAGCTACTGATAGTGCTGGCAAGCTGCTTCAGAGAAAAGGCTGACTCTACCAGCAGCACACAGGGTGAGGGCCCTGTCTGAGCAAAAAGCAAACACACCTGGGCTCTTCTGACTCCAGTTATTCATGAAACAGAGCAAAAAGAGCACACTGGCATTGTCTTATGACATGGTGGACTTGAAGCACATCCCCAAGGATCCAGACAGCGCTTCCTAAGAACTAAGACTGAATGTATCAGCCTATCCGTCTTTCCTTCGCTCATCTCCAAACTACGATGTTCCAAAACAGCACACAAAGTCATGAGAGCTCACCTGAGCCTCAGCSCTGTTTGGATAATGTCACTTAGCAWAGCTCATGCTTGGCTGAGGATTGAAGGTATTGGGGTATTGGGGAAGGCAGTGGCAATGCCAGGACTTTTCAATGGATGGAGCTCTTCCACAACCCTGGACTGGCACTACGAGAGTTAGGTAGTTTTGATGATCAAAAGGGCAGCAGAGATCTTCAGGGGTGTCACTGCCATGTCTGATCCCAGAGAGCTAGCTTAGATTTCCATAACAGTTTTAACCACCCTGCTCCCAGCAGCACTACCACCCTTTCCCCTCCAAATAATTCTTCTCATATGAAGAAGCACTCTCTTTTGGGGAGTCCAAATTCAGAGGGGTCCCCAGAAGCTTAAACTTATTTTTCTAACCACGTGAGAACAAGATTCCTAAGAAGTGAGGACACAGCAGAGATTTAATGAGGAACTCGAGCAGGAAATAGCAGGAGTCAGGCAATACAAGGTGACAGGCAGAGGAGCCAGAAGTCCTTCCGGCAGGGACAAAGGGACAGGGCCAAAAGGGGGATCCCTGGCTGCACAGGGGAAGCAGGGAGTGCCAGCTGCTCCTGCCAGACTCCGAGGCTGGCACATCGTGATTGATGGGGGACATGCACAACGGAGAAAGGAAAGGAACTGGGAGRAGAAGGAAGAACCAGATAATTTAGCCACAAGCAGCTAATGCAGCCAAAATTGTGCCGGGGTCAGGAGCCAGGCAAAAATTAGGAGCTTTGACTTGACAGAAGGATGCTCAGCAAAGAGAAAAAAAAAAAAAACAACCCAGTTTCTTCACAAACAGACTGTGGAAATGGAGGCTGCTAGGAGGAACGAAAGGAGCATTTTTTAAGGGGAAAAAAATCCAATCCACCACAAGGTGTAASAAGAAAGGAGGCAATGAAGGAAACCTGATTTAGAAAGGGAGCAGGGAGTAGAGCGCCTGATATGATGCTGGAAGGATGAGTTAACGGCAAAAGAAAGAGCAAGGAGAGATTTATGAATTTGGAACAAATCACTTAATTACAGGTTGAACGAATAAAGCTTTCAGCTAAAATCTACTTCTTAATGCATCTCCCAGATAGTTCGGCGTGTGGCCTGCTGATAAGGAACTAGTTCAAAATAAAAGGAAAGCACAAATTTCTGAGTGCCTAAAGACAACATGATGTGGGTCTCATGCTGCTGGTAAGACTCATGTGACTGATTACAGCCAGCCACGTCTGAGGCAGGACAGGCAGATCAGACTCTGGGAGGAGCAAAGCTCTAATTCCAGGGAAGCAGCTGGCAAGGACACACGGAGGCAAACACCCAAACACACTACCAGAAATAGAATCTGCAAAAACTAGCCTCTACACAGTCACAGTTAGGGGCACAGGCCAGGCCTGATTAGAGAAAGGGAAGGAAAGAAAAGAAAAAAAAAAAAAAAAAAAAAAAAAAAAAAAAAGCCTACAAATATAGCCTGAAACCAAGGAGGGGAAAGCATTAGTGCCCCAAGGAACACTCAAATTATGTTTAATTCAAAGCAAATGACTGCAAAATTGCAGAAACCTCTCTAATCCCATCACTAACACCCTATTTTTCAGCCATTTTATCTATTTTTTTTTTTTAATTTATTCTTTAGCAGGAAGAGAAAAAAGATTTTATTAATTGAATTAATAAAATCCCACGTTGACTCCAGTCCATCCTGGGTGATAACAAATCCTTTCCAGATGGACTGTAATTTCCATTTAATCTTTTATTCCTCTGCCGACCAACAACCCACAGGGCATGAAAACTCATTTCTAGGCATCCCTGGCTTGGTGCTATATCATCAGGGGTAACTGCAGCAGTCCTTTAAGTGGCTTTTCTCCATTTTGAGACCACAAAATGCTTCCTTTAGTATCCTGTCATAAATGAAACAGTGAATTGTGACCCAGCCTTCAGTCACATCAGTGAAAACCTCTCTTCCCAAAACTTATCCAAAGATGTGAAGAATCTGC
>NW_026623304.1:506791-510461 GCF_030028575.1 Malurus melanocephalus | reverse complement strand
AAAAAAAAAAAAAAAAAAAAAAAAAAAAAAAAAAAAAAAAAAAAAAGCTGTGAACAATCAAGAGCAGAAAATCCCATTTTAGTGCTGCGGCTTTATGTGTGCAGATCATTAATGGATCTCTTTGTACATCACAGGATTCCTGACTTTCAACTGAGTCATTATCCAGGCTCCAAAAAGGATGATGCCAGCTYTCTTCCCTCTTTTTCCTTGCCCCACACAAGGCAACCACAGTGAAGACCCCCATGGTCAAAGAGAGAGTGATGGCTGCTTCTAAGCCCACCATGGATAAGGAAAGGTGGAAATAGCAACACAAACAACAGCTTTTCTCAGCTGTTTTTAAACAATATATCCTTTTATCACCACTACTGCTTTCCTGCATCAACTTGTAAGAAAAAAACTCCTTCCCTGTTCAGTGATAGTTAAGGGATTAAAAAGAATTCCCTCACTGTAAGTGATGTTCACACACAATACAAATTCCTTAACCTGAAGTAAAACCAAAGAAAACATTTCTTTAAAAAGGAAAGAAGGATGGGAGGTGGAGATGCTGAAAATCTCTGTCARAAAGGAATGTTAAAGCCGTTCAGTCGTTGAAAACAAAGTACTAACAGTTTATTAATTCACAGGAGAGAACAGCATTTGAACTTCTGCCCATTTTTTTCCAAGAGCTACAAAGGGTCTCGGGAATCCCAATGGCATGGCCTGGAGAGATGACCTCACATCAGTGCAAGGGCTTGCTCAGGCTGCCCATTTTGGGCTCTCCAACACCCTGAAAGGGGAATATTCAGTAAAATGACAGTGAAGGGGATCTCAAAGGCTGGTGCAAATAGCTAGCAGAGAGGCATGAAGGCTGTCTTAGCCTGTCATTTTGCGCAGGCTGGCACTTTAACAGGACCTTTTGAAGCTGGGTCAGTACATCACAGGGAGCTGCAAAATGAAAAGGAACGTCCAGAACCACAAGCTCATGTTAAGGTGCACTTTATTCGGTCTAGGTTCCCATGCAAAAAGAGAAAAAAAAATCTCTGCTTAGGCAGTCCAAAAAAGAAGCCATCTCTTTCCGCTAAGCATAGCCATTTCAAAACAACTCCAGTTCCATTAATTTRCCCATGCTTAACTTGTGGTTCACATAAAAGCAAGTAACAGCAGCACTGAAAGCCACAATGAACTACAATGTTAAATGACTTTTGACTCCTCTCTTTAGTGGTCACTCAACCCTGCAGTGAGCCAATTAAAACAAGTTTATTTTAAAGACTAATAAAGAATAGCTTTGATAAAACAAATGAGGTTTATATTCCCTAATTGTTTTYCTCCTTTCCTCAGATGGCTTACCTGTGGTTATTGAAATACCATACCTGAGTACCTACAGGTAGATAGGTAACGATTTTAATGGGGAAAAAGGTTTCAACCCCCATTGTTCAAATGTTGATCACACCTGTATAAAATCGCATTCCTAATTACAAAATTTATTTTTACTGAGCAATATTTACAGGGATATGCTAATGCCTAAGTTCCTAGTTTCAAGAATAACTTTACTTATCATATAGCCATATGTATATAAATGCAGATGTCTTTTTCAAAATGCAGTTAAAAGAATACACACACATAAATACACATTTATAATACACAAGCACACAGGGGAAATTGCACAGCACAGGYACAAAAGATCCAGTAATTTACACAAATGCTGGGTTTAAGGTGCAGGCAATGAGACAACTCCCTTTGACAGAGCATCCAGCTGATTTTCTGAACAGGAAAGAATAAAGCAGACAGTCATGGACATGAAGCTTCCTACACTTTCACTGAAACACTGCTTCAAAGATATCTTGGACAGAGACACCACTAGATTCAAGGCAAGGAAATTCTCATTGCTACACATAATGACATTTGTCCTAATTTTCATTCAACCACCAAAATAGCTCTTCAGTTAAAAGGCAAAAACAAAACTCAATTCACCATCCACTTAAAAATATATATATATAAAAGAAACAACAGATAAATGAAATTAAATTAGAATCAAAGTCAATACTAGGACATTTCTGATGCWAGGCATCTGAAGACAGTATACCACAATCAAAATCTACCATAGATTTCTTAACTGTGGAAAAAGCCATCTAAAAAAAACTTCAACACACTTCCCATACTGCATATTTTTTTTTGCAAAGTAGCTCTCAATTCCCTCTCCTCTTTTGGCTGTCAAAATGAAGAACTGGGAAGCATTTACCAAAAGATTGGCAGGATCTGTCAAAGATTTAGTAGTGTAATTGATAGGAAATCTAGTGTGTTTAGACAGCAGTGACTGACATCAGCCTCTACAACAGAGCATGCCAAAATYCTTATGCCATTACAGAACATGTCCAACAAAAAAAGTAGTCCAAGTTCTGGCAGCTTCTAAGCTTCTATCCAGCTTGCTTGGATAYGACCAGAAGTGGCTTCATCCAAAAGATACAGAACATGGATCTACTCTGTGAAATATTAAAAATGACTGTGTGGCCAGTAATGTGTAAAAGATACTGAAACAGAGACTGGTAAACTGTAGAGGAATATGGGACAGTGGCATCACTGTCACAAAAAGAAGTGGAGAATATCACGTTCTTCAGATGCAAGGAGCCCTGAGGAGCTGAATTTAATAACAGTATAACTACCGACAAAGCTTTCCAGCTCCAGTGAATGCCAGATCATTAGTATTCTCCCCTCAGACTGATAGTGAACAGAAAACTGAAAGCTTGAGCAGAGCAACAAGAAATAGAAAGAGATCAGGCTCAAACCACAAGGTGAATTTCAATATGCAGTTCTCACCCAATGGGAGTTTAGTCAAGAAACACAAAATACAGCCGAAATAATTAACCAAGTGTAACTCTCCACAAAGGCATCTGCACACTGCTGTCCTGCGCAGTATTGACAACTGAAGTCACTCCAAGTCTGATTACCAGCTCTACTGACAAGTCCTGAGTGTTCAGCAGCTCAAACTAACCAGATAAAGCAGTTTTATAACAAATAAAAATTCATATCATCACCAAATAGTTGGAAGGCTTCAAAATAAAGACTGTATTCACTAACACTGGTATGGACAATGTATCAAATGTAGTATCAAAAAAATGCTTTCAATTTAGCTGTCTAAAAACTTTTTTATTTGATTTCTTTCAAGATTAATTTCCTGTGATATAAATATATAGATCTAACATGAATGCTCAGCCCATGCTAAGCTATGTCACATTTTTTTCTCGTTATTTGCTTTATGGTTTTTTAAAGACATCTCTAGACAGACAAAAGGTTTACAACTCCAAGCTCCCCAGAAGGCATCTCAGAGTATCTATTGGGAGACAAGTTTTCAAAGATCAAARAAAAGACACATCCTATCCCAAAAGCAGAAAATAATAATGTTCAACTGAATTCTCTCTCCTTTTTTAGCTGGGATACTTAAAAAGTGCAGTTGTGACTGAATTCCTCTCTCCCTCTGTCAATTTGTCATGCAGAACCAAAATTCTGCAATGCCAAAGCAAGTTTGTAGGAGCAACGATATAAAGAACTTTAATGGTGTAAAGGATATAAARTCAGGCATAGTCTTTCACTGCATTTCTTGAGCAACTTCAGATGTAACTGTTCATGGGGCTGAGAGAGCTGGGGCTGCTCATCCTGGAGAAGAAAAGGCTCCAGGGAGGACACCTGGCAGCCT
>NW_026623304.1:497807-506101 GCF_030028575.1 Malurus melanocephalus | reverse complement strand
TCTGCATTTAAACCCTAGCCTTTTAAATAGCCATTGTAAAAATATTCAATGAAAAATCAAGTTGGTCAAACTCTACATGCCTTCATCAGCTAGAGATTAAAGAGAAGAAAATGGCCAGTTTGATAAAAGGTGGAAACAAAATCACCAATGGGAAACTTCAGAAAGCTGCCCCAGGGTTTCCCTCCTCTCTGCAAAACCAGGATATGATTAAAGCTGGTATAGACCAGATGCCTGCACAGAAGCAAATGATGGCCCTGATCCTACAAATAGCTCGCAAGTGCTTCCAGGACTAGGGTGGATGAATTGAAATAATTTACTTTTTTCAAGCTTGTGACTGCAGGACCATCTATATTCTGCACAGAGGACAGTCCAGTGCAGGCAGGCAAACAAATCAGATATTCTTGGGGTTTCCATGCTGAGGCTGTTACTTACAGGTAACAACTGCAGTAATTACRCTGCAAATGGCCACCCATTTAAATTACTCAGGTATTTGTGTTTCAGGCAGACTACTGGGAAATCTGGGCACATGGACATTTTAAGGAAGGAAGCCCATGGTTCAGTAATTGAGTTTAATCTTAYGAAATACAGAGGAAAACATAAACACAGGCAGATTGAGGAGGAACCAAACACATGAAGTGCCTCCTTTCCCTGTTTGCTCCCCTCTGTGCCCAGTGCATCTGCCTTAACTCAGAGCTGCTCCTTGATGTGTTCTGGCTTCCTGGCCTAAATTTAAGTTACACCATTTTGTTCCACATTTCSTTGTCGCAGTGCATTCAGGGTTTACCATCCCACTACTGCTCCCAAAAGATGCTGTCAGATTTTGTGCAGAAGAGATCTGCACACAAGTTATTTAGAYCACAKCTCAGATCTGCCCTGAGAGCAGCCTTTTGGAAAGGGATTCTAGGAAGAACTTCTAGGAAGTGACTCAAAAGGATTTCAATGCACATTTGTTGAATAACTRTTTCAGAAACGTCAACAAAAGACACTGGATAGAGAAATTAAAATTAGTAACTTATGCTACATTTATCRTCTTAGGAGTGCATTCACATTTCTCCAAAGTGTGAAGCTGGAGGATTCCCTGATCACCAACAGGTGATAATGGAAACACGTTGCATTTTTGCTTGGGTTTGAGGGCTGGTGGATTTTTTTTTGCCTCAGTGTAGCTTGTTGATTATACTCAGTATATTTTTATCAAAACACTGTGGAGATTTCAAAGGCTTTCTGTGCTAGCCCTTTTGACAGTGCTGTCAGTCTGCAATATTGTGGTCATTAAACTACATTTACTACGTAGCTCAGGGAAATAAGAAAACAAACTGACTTACAAAGAGAGGGACACAGAGAGCTTTGTGCACAAATGGCAACCTGATAGGATATCAGCTGAGGATGGAGCCTTAAATAAATAGTTAATAATTCCAAATAAGATGTGATTACTTTCTTACTGTTGTAACAACTTTCATTTTCTTAAAATCGCACTGTGATGTCCCCCAAGAAGTTCTTGGATACAGAAGTGCTAAGTCTTTGSTCTTACTATTACCAGTCAGTTTTCTTAGACAAAAGCTTCAGGGCAAACTACTTTCCAGGGCTGGAACATACCCATCCTTTACTCAAAGGGTTAGTGATTTTACAGCATGTATTGTTGCCAACTCTCTGTCAATTTGCTTTCCAACTAATTTAATACATCTTGACTCTGAGGTGTTTTTTATTTTCTCCCCTGCTGATATCACWATGTCAGAGATCAAAACCTCATTCCCATCTTCCAGCTCGTGCTACATTCAAGTGAATTACCAGATATATTACAGAAAATTTGCAGCACTCATCTAAACACTGTCACAAGCAACCCAACAAAGCTCTGAACACTTTGCAGAGTCGGGGGCACTGACAAGCCAGGGCTGGAAAGCCAAGCTAACGAACCATGAAAATGTGTCTCCTGTATCTCGCAGGCACTTACAGATGTGTGGGCTGGAAAGAAAAACCAAAATCCTATGGGGCAAGGGGGAGGAGGGCTGGGGGATGGAGGGCAGTGTTAAGGGAATAAAAGGGGAAAAAAGATACAGAGGTTTTCTTTTAGCTTTGTTTAATAAAGCCAGTAAAGAGATTTGTAAAGCTTTGGCAGGTCTACATGGTTTTTAACCTGTTCTTGCCCACACGTGTGAAGAAGGCCTTTCAGAATGCTCAAAAGAAAATAATGAGCAAATGTCTGGTAAAGACTAGGTCAAGCATTTCTAGCTCACCTCTCTAACCCTTTCAGCACAAGCTAATCCTCCTTTGGCACTGAAATAAAGAAACACAAACAGAAATCCCTTCTGCGTTGGCTGCCTGCCTAAACTATAGTGTCTGTAAACTTTCATTGAAAACCCTGTTGGAGTGAAAATTAATTCAGTGAAGACAATTCACTGCTACAATAAGTGACTCTCTCCTAACAAAACATACCTGACAGCTCAGCTTGATGACCTACGCCGGAGGAAAAGACATATGTATATACAACATGTGGAAACACACACAGAAAATGGGGCACACTCGGGCCCTGACTTGAAGTTTGCAAGAACACTTCAAMGTAAGAGACCTATGAGGGGGGTGATATTGCCCATGAACAATSATACTGGAGAGAATTTATTTCAATTCCATTCTAAGTGCTCTCTAGAGCAAAACAACACCAGCCCTCTCTCCAGCATTCTAGCACAATTCTGTACATGCCTGTAATTAGCTCTGATATCTTGAAAACAGTAAGAGAGAAATTAGCTGTGTGAGGGGATTAAAAACCTGCACTGTGGGCTGGATCAGAGTCTGGATCCCAGGATATTCTGCAGAGAGCACCACTGCAACTTAACAATTAGCAAGAAACACCTAAAACTCTGACAGGAATAAAGAAATCTTAATGCAGAATGCACATGCTGCTTGTTACGACCATCAGAAAATAAAACAGGGACAAAGCACCAACTGAAAAAGCATCAATAACTGTTTATTTTAATTTAAAACGTTATGGTTGCTAGTTTAAGATTACTGTCATATTAAATCATCTGGAAGACTATCCAAGATATCTTGGCTTCCCTGCCCCCAGCTTGAATGCAATTAGTATCTCAATTTCAGAACTACTTTTGAATAAACCAAAACTCACAAACAAGAAGGAAATTAAATGCTCCAAAATCACCGTGGCAAAACCAGATGGACTGAAGCAAAAAATACCAGCTGGAAAACCACCAAATGCCATTTCTGACCGTTTCCCAATAATTTCCATGCATTCTCAAGCTATTCAGCTGTACTACTTATCAGATGAAATATGTGGATGGATGGGAAGTGATCAGTGTCAGAGGAGTTCCTCTTCAGGGGCTGAGCTATCCCAGTGCATTTAGGAGGGGGGGAAGAAAGAGTAGGACAAAAACAGCATCAATCATATGGGTGATGGATAATTTATTACAGAGCTTCTCCTGCATTTCTGGGAAGGCTGCAGTGAAAAGAGCTGAGGATGAGAGAAACAACTCAARAGACAAACCTTGACTGTTAGTGGGATTGCAAAGACAACAGCTTCCTCAGAGTGAAAGCTATCAGGTTACAGTAGCCAAGCAAGGGATAACCAAAGGAATTTATATCAGGCAGTGAAGCACTTGGTTTTTTTTGTTTTTTTTTTTCTTCCATCCTTCTTGCTTTTCCCCTCTTTTACTACCATAACTGATTACATCAGTTACCATCTCACCCTTTCCTGCATTTCAGTGGCCATACAGCAGGCAGACCTACAAGTTTCACTGAAATAGAAATGGTGACCAGCAGACAGAGGCTTCTAACTAATTTTATATGATTTTTTTCCCAGTCCTCGTCCCAACAAACAGCAATTACATGCATATTGCTTGTGTAAATCTGAAATAGCCAGCACCAGGTTATAAATAATGACTGTTGCATTTCGTGGGCCAAATTTTCCAAAGGGCTCAGCTCCTGTTCAGAGCTGTTAGGTGAACCAGCCCATTTTTAAAGGGTCTGGCAAAATAATCAAGTCTCGATGCTGTTCCCCAACAAAGTTGCTTTTGGAAATGACATGCCACCTTCTTTTCAGTTGCCAAAACAGAACTGAAACCAATGCTACCATTCCTCATCTAGAGGGGAGGCTGTACAAACTGTAATTGCCAAACCCCTCAAAACACTAGAGAGTCATATGTTTTGTTTCCAGAAACACACAGCAAAGAAAAGGTTGGGTTTAGTTTGAGTATTTATTTATTCAGATGCATTTAAGAAAGAACAGCGTCAAAAAGCCCTTAGAGATACTTCTTCAACACACAGTAAAATTATGTGTGGGTCCATTGCACAGCTAACTTCATCCTTAACTRCTCCAGTATTTTGCTATATCTGCTTAACCCAGTACTGTGTCCAGGTAAACACGGGACTAGTACCAGTTGTATTAAGCAATAGAAAAGAGTTAGAATTAATCCCAAAAGCATGAACAAAATGCAGTTAAGTACTAATGATGAGAGCAGCCTGACCACACAACTCAGAGCCAGACAACTCAGGCTGCAAAATCCACCTGAGATTCTGCCCTCTGTAAAGGAGGAGGCTATTTGAACCTGTGTTGATGCTGCCTGACCAGTTTTAATTGCCTGTTTTCTTTCATCTACCAACTCCCTTGATATTCCTTATTCTTTTAAATCCACACATAGTCCTTCTACAATCTCCTAGGTCAGGTATTTCAAAGCCTCCTCCCCRAGCAGTTTACCACGTGCCAGAGCTGAGTCTGTGCATTTCGGCAGCGAACGCTGATGCAATGAGAAAGGTTATTTTACCCACGGCTCCCTGAGCATGYGAGGGAGCTTTATTTTACTGGGAATGCTCTGTTGTCACCTTGGCTGCAATCCTCCATTAACGTGACACGGGACACAGTGATAAGCTACAGCTCCCACTTCTTTAGCTTTTCTTCAGAGAAATTAGGAGCTCCGCATCTTGATAAAATGACACAGAATATGTTGCTCGGGAATGAAAGCCATTTTCTAGCCTCTGATTGCCGAAGGCACGCTTGATAAATTGAATGGGAAGGCATTAAAAAAAAAAAAAAAAAAAAAAAAAGAGGGAGGAGAAAGAGAACAAAAAAAAAAAAAAAAAAAAAAAAAAAGGGGGGAGGTGGCTGAGAACAAGAGATGTTAACAATGAAGCTCTTATGTGAGGAGGATTCAGGTCATCAATTTTCCTTCAGTATGAATCAAATACTGTTAACAACATGGAAGCGGCTCCACGATAAGACACACAGACACGCTTGAGAAATTTAATGCTTTGCCCCTCGTTGCAGAATTTACAGCATTTAATCGACCAAATGGAAAGGCAGAGGCTCTTATCAACTGGAAAGCAGGAGGCGTGACAGGAGAGCAGGCTGGGATAAYGAATGCACGGTGAAGTCACAGGGATGCTCACGAAGCCACTCCAGTGTCTCGGCGATGCTGAGGTTCTCAGAGTTAATTAAATTACATCTCCCTCATGGGCACAATCTAATTTGGGATGTGATGGAAGCAAGGGACGACCTCCATTTTCTTCCATGCCCCAGAGGACACAGAGTATCACTGAGCTAGATGCCTGAYGATCCACATCAAGGTTTGCATCCTTATCAGTGAGCTCTTCTGCCTTCATCCACAAAACTTCATCTTCTTCCTCAGATCACCTCTCCAGGCTCCTTTCTGAAATACTTTCCTAGAAATCTCTTCCAACCATGATGTGGCCTTCCRTCCTTGCTCTCCCCCACTTTTATAGTGACCAATCCTGTCTGCTTCCAAGCTGTGCCTGCTGCATGCCTTGGCTCTCTTGTCATTCTCTCAATTCAGTTTGCCAGCACACAACAAAAAGAAGGCAGCACCAGCAATTCCCTCTCCTCAAAAAAAAAAATTTGAAACAATGAAACCAAACCATGCATTGCTGTACAAGATGGTCCAGTTGTTCACCAGGCTTTTATGCACATTTCTTCTCTCAAAGGTGCCTACAGTATCTTCTTTGAATCAATATTTCTCTAAGAGGCAAAAGTACTTGTCCGACCAAAGAGCTAACTGAGATGCAAGCCTTTATGYGCAGAAAAATCACAATTGATTAAAATTAGGACTGTGCTAATATAGACACTGTCATTCTTCCCCATTACCTTTTAAATGGTGGAAAAAAGGATACCATGGGAACTTTACAGATTATCCAATATGTTTCTTTGGCATATATTGATGTAACCATGTATTTTAATACACAAGAATGTCACAAAGATCCAATTTCCCAGTATTTCTTTGGAAATAGGATTTTATTTACTGCTCAGAAGTAACCTCTCCCATACAAATTAATGCTAAAATAAATCTATAGCACCCASTTCCATATCAAGCAACCTCTAAGTAGAAAATAGAGCAGAAAAATAAAGCTATTGGCAGTAATAGTTTCAAACAGCTATCGAGGGGGCTTCTCCCTGCTCACAACACTGATCTAAACACTGATTCAGCACACAAAAGGCATCTTCAGTAATCTGAACAGAAGCTCCTAATACTTTTTTTTTTTTATTATTATGTTAGTTGAGTCACAGTCTTTTGGCTTCTGGAGAGCCAAGGGGCATTTTTTTTTTCCCTCTAGCATCTATGGCGTTGATCTTCCCAACACATTCTTCCCAGAATTTCTGCACTGACAAGCATTTCATTCTATTGATCCAAAGCACACATTATTCAATACTTTCCATTCCGTAAGGGCAAAACCCCAAAACCCTTGTGCCTTGAAATTGTAGAGAAAAGGGACGAATTTGAACTTCACACACAATGTAGCAGATTCCTGTCACACCCAGCTTTCCTGTCCAGTTTGGTTTCGGTCCCCCTCCTTCCATGAAGATGTCCAAACTCTCCTGCTGCCCTGGTGAAGCCACTGGGCCCAGCCAAGGCTCTCCAGCTCAAGGGAGAGGTTCTCCTTTCACTGTGCTATTTGTGAGCAGCTGCTGTCAATGCCACTGATGCCCATTTTGTGATCACTTAGTACAAAGCCATCATCTCTGGCATGATTCTCCCCACTGAACCCGTTTACTTGTGGAGAAAGRGCACTAGGTGACAAAATCCCTGCCAACAGCCTCTGCATTTCACCACTAGAAACAGAAYAGAGCCCTGTGGGAATTGCCCACAGGGCTGTGATCACAAGGTGGCATTTATCTCCTGACAAGCTGAAAGAGCAGCTTTCATCAAAGAATAACATAATCAGGAAAACAATGATTAAAGAATAATTCTCRTGCTGTATTCGCACGTCAATCAATCCTCTAAATCAAGGTATAGATCCAGACACACAAAAAGRTAATCAACTTTTTAATCATAGGAACGACTGACTTTTTGAATGGCATTCCTTCTTGTTTMAGAAAACAGAATCTACTGCACACCTGAACTGAGGGAAAGTCTGTTTTCTTCAGGTTGTTTCTGAGAAAGCACAAAAGAAAAAACTGTARGAACATAAGAAATGCCAGAGGCTTTGACCATACAACTCTGCTCTCGCTGCCCTGCTGAAATTCTCATTTGTTCTGTCACCCTGCGCGAGCAACAGAGGCACACAAGAATATAACACTGAATTACCCTTACTGCAACTTAATTCTTGACCTGAGTAGGTCTCTGGCTTTCATTTTAGGGCAACAAAGAATGAGAATTATTCAGTGACCCACACTGCAYGTTTCTGTGGAACTGGGATGAGGAATGGAGGGTGTGGGAAGCTGCCCTCCCTCCTCTGTRGAATTTTCAATTGATGTGCTCACATGTGAGAGGGAATCAGAGCTTTTGGCCACGCCACTGTCCCTCAGCATTACTACCTGTGTGCCTCCCAAACTTCAAACTAGCTCCACTGCATCATACAAGAGCAACTTCAGAGGCAATTTGGGACTCTACGCAAAAAAATAGAAAAGAAAGAGGCTCAGCTTTGAGTTCTTCATAAGTGCCACAAAACACCTGTGAGCAAACCACACACTACATGATTTTTAAGACCAAAGTGACAAGTTCCTGACCCTTTTGCTGGGGGTGTCATAGAGGCAATTAAGCAATCACCCAGAGATACAGACTATCAGAGAATCCTGCTGTCAGCAGCAATCAAAGGCATCAAATGCATCTGCAACAAACAGGAGCAGCAGAAGGATCAGAGACATTGATTCATTCCAAACAACTTACAGGAAAGCAAATGCCATGGACAAGCAGAAAGAGATCTTTCTCCACTTAACAGATACATAAACCTTAAAAACCCTAGGTGGTGTTCACACAGCAAAATACAAAAGCACAAAGCTAGCAAGGCTGCTGGTTAGGAGAAAAGAAACCTCTGCCATTTTCCCCAAGGGTGACCAAAAG
>NW_026623304.1:496495-497620 GCF_030028575.1 Malurus melanocephalus | reverse complement strand
GAAGGCAAGTTTTACTACAATTGACTGCCCCAGGACTATTGAGTCCTAAGCACTCCTYCAGCTTGATCTCCATAAAATAAGTACGGCTTGCTGAACACTGATTTTTGAAAAAAAAAAAAGGTCTTGACAAAAATTAAAATTTATAGTAATAGCATATATTTACATATAGCATAAGTGGAAAAGTCATRAGCAAATAGCAAATATGTTCTGATGTGACCTGATCTAACAAATTCAGAAGAAATAATTCCTCTCACCCCTCTATAAATCCTTGGTCAGCAGTGTTGCTGGACACATTAATAGAGCATAATACCATCCTAAAACCAGAGTATCAGTTCTACCCCAGCCTAACATCTAAAAGCTTTTTATGGGGGAAAAAGCCTTTTTCCCCTATCCTCATATCCACACACTCACAATTATAATGCAATTAAGTATTTCTTTGTCGATGTTTCAACTTCATAGCTCAAGTTCCTGTAGCTTAGAGCAGAAAGCCTTCCCACACCTRGAGCTTCAGCTTTCTTAAAGGTTTGAGTAATAAAACACAACCTACCTGAGATACAGCCATTCAGGATAAATTCTCTTTTTGGAAAAGATGAAAAATTCATTCTCTCCCCAGAGCCAAGCTGAAGCAGTCAGGAGTATTCATGTCTTTCTGCTATCAACTCAATTAAGCACGCAATAAGGATTGCTGGGTAAAATGTAGGATGGATTTGCATGCATGTAAAATGCAGACTCAAGGAGTCTTAAAATGCCCTTATAAATAGAGAAAAAAAAAGACCAATAAGATATTTTGTAATGACTATTTATGTTTGTATAACAACTCATTATTTCAATTCTCCGCATCAGGGATTTCTTGTTTCTTTCCTCTACCCCTTAAATAAATCTAAATAAATTATACATTTAAAAACAGGCTATGCATCTATAACAACAGAAACAAATTTCATTTAACATCCAGCTGTCAAAGCCAGCCCTTCTGTCACTCTTTATTCAAGTCTGTTCTACATAATTCATGTCATCTTAATTATTTCCTTCTCTTTCTGGGTAGGATAGCACTTGAGGACGAGTCATTTACAGCACAGTCATTTCCTTTGGAGATGATATGACTGTGTGCCATGATCACTCACAAAA
>NW_026623304.1:492996-496455 GCF_030028575.1 Malurus melanocephalus | reverse complement strand
AAAAAAAAAAAAAAAAAAGAAAGTACACTGATGTTTTAAGGTCTCCAGGTGGGGAATGATGTATATGCAGATGCTATCATGATGGGACCTCACCTGATCTGCATACTACAGCAATAAAAATAGCAGCATATATGCATAATGTGGCATTTTAACACAGACACACTGCGCTATTAATAGCCTCCCTTTTTGCTCCTTTAACTCCTGTACGAACAGATGATGGCAGAGYTCACTGGAAGCAGAGGAAGACAGAGGAAGAGAGCATTAGCTCAAACCAGACCGGTATCTATTTTCTTTTTCTTTTTTTCATTAAGTCCCTAAAATTAAAAATGATTAAGTCTCAACCAAGGTCCTTCCTCTCCTCCACTACTCTGTGCCAATAGTCAATTAGTAGGATTTACAAACAGATCTTTAATCCCAAGTACACTAAAATATATCTAAAGCAGTACAGGCATCWCTCTGGAAGTATCCTATCCCATTTGCACAGGATAAATAATTAAATTGTTTTAAGCGGTCTAATCTATTAATGCCTGAGAGGCCTTAATTTTGGCTACTAAATTTCAAGAAGCTACGTTTGTCAATTCAATATAGTTAATAGCCATAAATCAACTTCCTCACTCCACGTGACTAATGAATTTACTACATGACAGGGAGAGCCAATTCCTCGAATTGATGTTTCACTATGAAAYGTTCTTCATTCTCCCTATTGCCCAGCACGTTCCTCTTCCTTCTCTGCCCTTTCTGTGGCCTCCTGAAAGCTGCAGCAGGGGACTTGCAAAAGTGATAGCCTGGATCCTGCYAACATTTGCTCACCAGGATGACCACCATGATCCAGGAAATGTTCTCAGTTGAACTGAGCTATTAAATCTCAACAGTGTTTTGCATTACCCAGACCCTGCAGAATCTGGCTCTTCATGCTCCAAAACACAGAGAAACATCACTGATCACAGCCAGGCTCCAAACAAACCTGGGTTTGCTTCCTGCGCATGCTGTCCTGTACTTCTCACCCTRCTCTGMTGCTCACATYKCTTTGCACACCATCTCGAGTTACTCAGAGTGTCAGCAAAGCGTGATCCCTTACCCAAAGCTGAGCTGAAATGGCRGCAGAGGTCTCCACACTCAGGGCTGTTGCCCAAGTCCAGCACTACAAACACGGATTGATCCCCTACCATTGGCAGAGCCACGTGCACAGACCAGCAAAAGTCAGGGGACTCAGCTCATTAGGAACTGGGAAGATTGAAGGGGCTGAACACAGTCACAGAACCAAAGMACTGTCAAATATTAACTTCATTCCACACTGGCTGACTGCGCAACATCAAAGAAAACCCAGCTAGGTGACGTTCCCCAGCAAAATACAGGTTGCCTCTGGGCTGCCAAAAGAGAACAAGCAGAGAGTTTGTAACCCACCCACCTGCTTCCCCATACAATGCTGGCAGTAGGAAGGCTCTGACAATGGGAACTGCCCTCCCTGGGGGTGCCATCCCGATGGAAGGCACTGCTGGTGCAGCCATACAAAGGCTGTCRGGATCACAGCAGATCCTGGCAATCTGATCCTGATCAACTCCAACCTCAATTAGAAAAGTTATGCTATTCTGGGGCAGTACAGAACCTATGCTCCCACACAGAGTCCCTGCAACCACATTGGAAAAAAAAACAAAAAAAAAACCCAAAACACATTAGGATTACTTAGAAATAAACGACAGCAGCACACTTTTCACAGAGAAAACACAGTGATCAACTGGGAGCAAAAGGATGCTGAGAAGTTCCTAGGAAGAAAGAAAAAGTCCAGCAGAAAAGTAAAGCCAGGAGAAAATAGAAAGTATTAAAGCAAGAGTTACAGCTTTCTCTGATGCCTAATAATGAGATGATAATAAGATGATAATCAAATTAAAAGCTTGGGTAAGAAGGAAAAAWTTAAGCAGCTAGAAGTCAAAAGCTAAATTCTTGGGCATGTTATGAAGCCAGCTCCCTCAGACTCCATTTACCTACTGTGCTCTTACACATGTGGGCAAAAGTGGGATATACRGTCACAGTGTGAGTTCATTGATTAGCAGCCATAAAAGTTTGGAGGTGCCGAGCTGAAAGTCATGACACTTGTGTGGGATATTAAGGCAGCAATTTTTCAGCATTATATGTGGGACAGAAGCATGGGCTTAACAAATATCCAGAGCAGCACAACTTTTGTGGCAGTTTTGAAGAAAACCAAATGACCAACATCTATATCATAACATAATTTGGATTTGCTAGTTAGCTGCAATACCTTTGGGGTCTTCAGGATGGTATCAGCTCTGAAGAGACTGTGTGTTGCTTCTGCTTCCTTCTTGATATCAAATCAGCTCGCTTCTTTGTGCAAGAATTGTGCAGTTTTCTATTTTAAAAAGGCTGTCATTTGCTATTTTTCTGTGCACATGTTGCTGTAGTCCCTCATATGTACATCCCCCTCTACATGTATGCAGTCACTGTAGATGTATATACAAACATGCCAAATGTTGCACATTAAAGAAGTGCATATATTTCAAACATCATACTGTATCCTGTCTATTTTGCCAATAGCCATCTGGGAGAGGGAAGGAAGCACAGAAGAAAGGCTTCWTGTAACCAAACTAGATTTTGTACACTTCTGCAGAAAGAAAATGTGTYGGCTACTCTTTCTTTTGCAAGTTAWCCATTACTGCAATAGCTTCATCCAGATAAAGACAACCAAGGTGCACCAACTTCAGCAGGCCACCACTTTGCTTTTCAGTGTATTTTTAAATACCACAGAAGAGAGGACAGGCAGATTTTAATCACATTTACAGAAAATATACCCCTGCAAATCTCAGTGTTTCAAAATTTTGTATTTTCCTGTGTGGTCACAAATTTCTGGGTGATTTTGTTCTAGTCAAGCCATCCCATGGACCACCAACAACTGATGATGGCTCCTCTCACAGCACAGGGATTTCAGAATTACCCAGTGTTTACTTCAGGGCCCCTTACTCACAGCTAAGCCCTTCAGCCATTCCTGGAGCCAATGCTAAGCACGACTTTAAATTAGCACCACAGGCACTGCAGCATTGTTTCTCTTCTTGCTGAGCAACACTGGACTGTGACCAATCTGTCCTACAGATTTCCTCCTTCCTGTAAGACCCTTAATAAAATTTGYGATACTCAAAAAGTGATATGCTCTTGATTTCACATTCCTCTTTCACAGCTGCATTACTCCTGCTGAAACAGTAGAATGAAATTATGCATGGAAACTCTGCTGAGAATTTTCCTCTTCATGGAAGAAGAAAAAACGCTCGCTCAACATGCTCAGAATTCAAATCAGAAYCAGAAGGGCCCTGATTCCATATACATGTTATCAATATGGTACAYATTTGGAAATCGCTCAGTATTTGCCAAACTCGAGGGTGCCCCCCTGGGAGGAAGGGGATTAATATGTAACCTAGGGTAAAAAGAGGTTTCACCATCAGGATTTCCCAT
>NW_026623304.1:488077-491120 GCF_030028575.1 Malurus melanocephalus | reverse complement strand
AATGGTGACAATTATTCATCTGCATTTGTATGTGCAATTTTCCATCACCCGTGCAAAAAAATCACCTGAGATACCCACTTGATCACTCTTCCAGTCCACCAACATCTGTGACAAGGCTGTAGTGCTCCAATATGTGTGACTAAGAGCCTGGACACCCTCACCAAGCATCACACTTTTTCCAGAACTAACCTTGCTCCCTCCAACCTAATGGATGCTTTTAGATTTCACTCCCCACATTTGCTAGTATCAAGGACCTTGACTTTCCATTGGAACTACCTGGGCACCATGTAATCATTTAAGTGGAATAATCTGTTCCAAGCAACCAAGAGAACCAATAATTTATCGGGGCAGAGCAGGCRTTTGGGGAAGGATGCAATTGTATTTGTGTGGGTGTAACACTCCTGAGTCAAATGGCACATTCTGCATAATTCAAAGCCACTTGGGGAAAGGAAGAGTGGAAGCAGTCTTTTCCAAGAGAAATGACCTCACACTCTCAAATTTATCACAAACAATTTTTTTTTCTCCCTCTTCTGTCCTTTGGGGTTTGCTTAAAAATGAAGGGTATTGAGGGAGAACAACAGGAACCTCCACATGCTCATAACAAAAATCCAAACCAAGTCCCATAAAGAAGAAATATTTAAAAGATCATCATGCTCTCCSTTGGAGAAGAGGAAAGTTAGAAGCAATATGATGAATGAACACAAGCGAAGGAGCAGAAATGGCAAAGGTAGCGTGGATGCCTCTGTCTTCATARAAAGGAAGGATGGCAATAAAATTAAGACCTAACATTCATTTTTTGACACAATAAGCTATTATCCTGCTGGACTTAGAGCTCTCAGAAGTCATCATGACCAGGGACTTAATGAGATGCAGAAAGGATTCGACCATTTATACAAACAGCAAAAACATACAGTATGTATGTATTTTACAAGTATGGCTAAAAATCTAGAAAGCATATTAAAAACCTTGGGCGTTGGGGTGAAAGGCCAGCTCTGAAGGATAAAGAATGGGAATGGCAGAGATAGTCCCTACCCACTATGGGATGCCACATCCTGCCCTGAGGGACGCAAGACTGGGAAAAGGAGCAAACCAGTGACTGCATGGAGAAACTCATTTCCCATTCTGGCATCATTCCTGCTGGCCAGCTCGAAATCCTCCCTTCTTCTCCTGCATTAGTTTTATAGTTTTCTATTGTTGTCTTGCCCATAACTCAGCCTTCCATTTCTCACAGTGCCTCTGTGATAAAGTTTTTCCCTCCTCTGTCACCAGCCCTACTCTGGGTAAGAGCGTGTAATATACTGCCTGCTACCAACTGCAACTCTCGGTAACAGACTGAACACTGGCCCATAACTCAGTCTGGAGACTCCACTGCTGCCCATAAACCACCCCCTGTCTCCCAGTTTACGATGTCAGCAGGACTCAGGCTGAATTAAGGCTTCTACTCTCTATAACTGACACCAATGTATTACCGTATACATAATGCATAGAAGATGGCTCTAATCAAATTCCATATCCTGCCCTTTCCTTACATCACAAATGTGACCTGGCATTTCTTATGCACTCCACTTACTGATACATAAAACCCCTTCTCCTGAATTACAATGAGCAGCAAAACCTGTTCTTGGGTCACTGCTCCTGGTAAATGTCATTCCTTCCCTCTTTCTCCCAAAGAGGTTGAAATAAACTTCAGTTCATCCCACTAACAAAACTCTCACTTAAATTTAAGGACCACATTGAACACAGATCCTCTAGGAACACTGCCTGCATCAGGCCATATTCTGATGCTGGCAAGCAAATGGTTTGTGTCTAATGGATATCTTTTGTCTGTTTGCATTTGGTATCAGCAGCGTGARCACACAAAATGCAAAGCCACACAGTGGATGCCAAATTGCAAGTGTGCAAAGGTGAGGGAGGTCTGCAGGGAGCGCTTCCAGCCCTGCAGAGAGGCACAGAAATCCCAGCCATGCACACACAGAGGGTGTGGTATGAGCCAGTGCTGGTTTGGAACGGAATATGGAGTTCAAGCTCCAAAGATTCCACAAACGATGCAGTCAAAAATGTGCTGAATGAAACCTTTGAAACATCCTAGAGAATAGACAATCCCCTGTGTATAAACCCAATTTCGACCTCAGGCACAGACTAACTGAGCTCTTTTGTACATGAAGAAAGAAAGAAAGAAGCAGAAGAAAGTGATATAGMTGCATTACTTCAAAGCCATCTTACCTCACAGCCCTTCAGACATTATTCCYAACCAGAAAACCAACCAGAGAAGGAGCATGCATGTATCTTTTCAATCAAAAGAAATTTTTGCTTTGTTATCTTAAGATGGTTTGATTCCACTTAGCCTGATTAAACTTTTTAGACTATCTGGCAATGCTCTGCATAGATTTAAGCCTTGTGACAAGAAGGCCAAGCATCTGAAGGCCAATTCCTGTGACAGACTCACACAACTGTCACATTCAGGTGGACGGAAGATGCAGGGACACTGATGCAAAAGCATCTTTGACATTTATCACTTCAGCAATTCAGGTAACGGGCATGAGGTGYCACAGGGAGTATGCAGATGCTTGGCTTCAAACTTTGCTCTTTGGACACCTCAGATAATGCCTGCATGGTACAAAAATCTATTTTAGCAAAAGCAGAGAACAACACCCAAGAGCCTAAAGCTGAATCTTTCCTGAGTGCCCTTCCTGTGGTTCCAGGACACTGCTGCCAGCAGCACACCATCCCTGCTCAACCCTTCCTCCCACATTATGAACCACAAACATTCAGAAGAAAAACAAATGACAGGAACATATTTCACATAGGAGATCTCACTGGCAAAAGCGACCTTTGCCAAAAGCTGGTCAGTCCCTTCCCTCGGGGGGCTGGACATGGCCACTTTCACACTGGTAAAGTAATGGATGGATTCATAAACCTGGATTTTCCCTGCATGGTTTTCAGCACATCATGTGTTCAGACATTCTGAGGTCACTTCAAGATATGATTCACCAAAGAGATTATCCCATGTCTTCTCTTTGTCAGTTATGGCCAATGAGAGAGC
>NW_026623304.1:477304-488028 GCF_030028575.1 Malurus melanocephalus | reverse complement strand
AGCAAAGATTAATTCCTCCAGCTTCCTCCAACATGCAGACATCAAAAAGGCCTTTTCCTTTGGCCATAGGGGCAGCTGATTGCATGTTGCTTCCTCAGCTCAAGTCTGGATTTTCCTGAATCCAGAAGGGTGTGTCACTTTAAGAAAATGCTCCAAGAGCATTTTCAGGAAAGGAAGAGATAGGATAAATTAAGACTGTGTAGGCTAGGAAGTAGCAACCTATTATAGAGTGATTCAGCAGCCCAGTGCACAAAACCCTAGTTTTGTAGGGTTTTTTTGTAGTAACTAGAAGTTACTGTTGTTGTTTGGTTATTTGTTAATGGTGAAACAGCATATGTGCCCTTGTCCCCAGGTCAAGGTTCYGGTGAAATTAACAGAATTCCCTTCATTTTTAAAATCTTTCCACATGGAGAGAAAATAGATTGTTTAACCAAGTGGCGAGGCTTGTTTTCTAACCTTTAAAATCAGAATCCAGGGAACGTGAGCTTCAGTATTCCCTGTTGATTTCTATTGGTTACAAAAAATTGTTTAACTGAAACATTAGTATTTTTCCATATTGATGCTTTTCACGTGGAGTTCTCAAAGCGCCAGACTTATGCTTCCCAGAAAGCCTAGCTTCCCATTGCAGCATCTCAGTCCTTCAGAAATGTACTTCTCATGCCATCTGTGTGGTAACAAATTTAGAAAAATGAGTAGTATCTTGGCAGTCTTTGCAAAATGCGCTCAGGATGCAGAGGAGGGTGGTGGGGTTCCTACCAAATAGGACATTCAGAATCTGAGTCAGAGGTGATGACAGCATCTGAGCAGGGGGCTGTTTTCTAAGAAATATGCCATTAATTTTGTGGAGCCTGACACAAGTGTGCTGCAGTTCAGCTGAAGTTGTCCCTTTCAGCCCTGCTGACGGCTTTGGCATTACAGAGCCTCCAGGTCTGCAGCTCTCCTTGTCCTCTGCACCTTCCCACGTGCGCTGCAACAAGCTATTTAATATAAAAGACCCTACACGAACATCTCAAAACGAGTATGTCCAAAACCAGTGGCCATTTTATGAATGATTAACGTGAATTATCCTGTCTGTAAGATACAGATATTCCTGACTCTTTATTTCCCAGTGCAAGTGCAGATCACTGACATTTGAAAAGTGCCTTGAAAATCACAGGAGCTGATAACATCAATAACAGCACGCCATGAAATGCAATATTATTACAATAATAATGGCACTCATTTCAGACTCCTGCATTTTTCAGGTCATCAACCAAAAACATTAGCAAAACACAGCCCTTCAGGAGATGAAAAATCTTTGCAGTGTAATGCAAGCTGCTTCATTCAATTTATTTATTCTCCCCTRCGCTGTGCAAAGTGCCTGCTACCATCCTTCCAACTACCAAGAGAGTTGTGAGTGCTCCTTCTCACATAAAAGGATTAGGCCCTCTGATGAAACTRTAGGGAAATCTGAGAGCAGCTGACCATAGTCTTACATTCCTGCAGTCTTGCACTTTTTCTATTTCTTTTTTTTCCTTTAAGTCTTGACCTGCAAGCTTCATCAATGATGTCAACACCGAAACCACAGGGACAAGACACACAGACCAGACTCAAACCTAAAGAAATTAGCTCAGCTAAGCTACTGCAGGCCCAGTAGGACATCTAGTCCCTCCCAGCTATGCCTCCCTTGAGGGGAGAAGAGAGGAGAAAGCTCAGCAGCTTTCAGCAGCCCTCTTCCCTAAKCCAGAAGTGGTAAGAACTGCATACAAGAGCTCTGCATGGTTCTGCTCTGGCAAAAGGCAAATGCTGCCTACTTTGCAAACTGAGCTCTCTGAGAGCTGTTGAGAGAGATGAGAGTTCCCCAGCAAGAGCCTTCCACATCTTCCAGGGCAGAAAGAATTTTGCTTTGATCTTGAGAACAACTGCTGAGACCTGTGAACATTTCTMCCCTGTCTCTTCTCTTCTGCCTGCTGGTTTTGTCATTTTGCCTCATTATTCCATCCCTCCTTTCCTTTCTCCAGATTAAGAGCAGCAGACAATGGTTAGGGTAGACAAGGATCCGAAAAGSAAAAGGAAAGCCTTGCTCTTGCCTTTAGGGCAAAAAATACAATTGTTCTSTGTGTGTACCTACATGTCAGGTACTTCCTAGTGTTCCTACCTGGACTTCCCTCTCCCCCCTGCGCTTTCTACATTTGAGGTTAAAGCCTATGGAAAAGAATGTTCCAAACTACAAAGTTAAACACAAAGGTGGTACTGACAGCAGAACATTCAGTGAACATTTATGCAAAAACCCGTTCTACCCTCTTCTTCCTTCCCTTGCTTTTAACCCAGGATACTTCTTCAGTGAGAAGCAACCACAGGAAATTCAAGAAAGCATTTCTTTTTCTTTCCTTTTTCTTTAGGGTGTTTTTAATATACTAAAACTGTGTTAATGTTGTAAGAACAAAGGCAACTCTTACGGGAATAGGAGGCTGCTTTTCCCTATTGTTCCCAGAGAGCCCTGGCTGTTGGAATGGATGATATGTTAATTTTGTGGCACAGTCACTCAAGGGAGGACACAGCGAAATCTCCCATGGTACAGTGCACACGGTTTACAATAGGCATGGTTAGAATTTAATCATTTGTTACAACCCTTGAAAAGATGCTTCTCCAAAGCAAACATGCTACGAAATACATTTTTTTCCTAACCAAATCAGAAAAACTTCAGTTCATGAAGCACACTTTCTGAGCTGCTGTGGGCAGCAGCTGCTCGGATGTGTAAATGAGGAGCTGGAAAAATTTAAAAAAAAAAAAAAAAAGAAAAAAATAGGCTCCAGAGATTTAATGTCCCATAAAGTAGCTCCCTACAAGCTGCTTAAAATGCCCTTTACTTCAAGCAATACTCCCAAGATTGTAGAGAGTTTCAGGGCAATACTTGCAGCAAGAACTCCTTGTGTTCCCTCTGCTTAGGGGGTTCCACAAACACACCGTAAGATTTATGTCTTTCCCTTTCAAAATAACCTCATGTAGTCATCTGCAAAAATTAATTTATACAAGCATACAGAAAAAAGGAACATGTTAGCTCAGGCTGTTAGTTTTTGGTGGGAGTGGGTTGGGGGAGCAATCACTAATATCTACCATAAATCTGCTCACTCACAGCCTCAGCTCACATACTTACACCACCTCTCTCACACACACTTTCCTTCCCATCCTTCCCTCTCTCCCTCCCCACAGCCATGCCATAACCTGTCCGAGTCGGCTGTGCAGTGCTGCTGATTAAAATCTGCCAGGAGTTAGACAACTTATTATGAAGCCTACAAGGGGACTGTGTATTTATGACTGCAATAATTAATCAATGCATAATAAGCACACACTGTGTATACCATTTTTCTTTCCACATGCAGACAGCTTCAATTACCATGCAGGTTACACTGTCACGACAATCTTTCGTTCCCAGTAGCTGCTCCACCACCCTGCAGCGTTAGCTAAGACAAGCTCACTGTGTTAGAGCCTGCATTAATCTGCAAACCCACCCAAATACTGCTAAATTGATTAATTTTGCAGGTATAGGCTTTCAGAAG
Organism: Malurus melanocephalus; assembly: GCF_030028575.1. NCBI lineage: Eukaryota > Metazoa > Chordata > Aves > Passeriformes > Maluridae > Malurus > Malurus melanocephalus. The sequence continues at coordinate 484,489 of NW_026623304.1, read as the reverse complement.
AGATTGCCATAGTTAGTGCCGCAACTATAAGGCTGTCATAATTTTCCTTTTAAACAATTTTTTTCAGAGGCTCAGCTATAAAGTGTACTCCGAGCTCTGAGCTGACAGACTGGTTTGCATCTTAAGAGCATATTTCATTTTAATGGCTTTATTTTTAAATTGTTTCAAGTCTTTGATTTAATGGAGATTTAAAAAAAGAAAAGAGACTGACGAAAATGCAAAGTAGAATACTTTTCCCTTTTCTACCTGTCTTCTGATACCATGCTATATTTATTTTCAGGAAACTCAACAACACCCAATAACAGGATTGCACACATTTTCCCCACTTTGGTGTCCATCCTCTACAGCACCACTTTCAGCCCAAATGGAATAACAGAAAAGCTTTGCTCCAGAGATGAGCTTCCCTGCTAACTCTCTGCTAAGTTATTTGAGCCTCCACTGATGATACCTGGAGGTGAGTAATCACCTGAAGTTTTCATCACAGTGCCATGAGCACAGAAAACGATTAGGTGCCCTCCCTGGCCTAAAGGCCAATGTTTATTGCTGATTGCTACAGATGGGGTCTGACCAGAAGGTTGCAGAGCTCTGCATTTGGCTCAGGAGCTGCTGCCTGGAAGACACTAATACATATATATATATAAAAATATAAGTAATTCGTACTCTCTAACGGCCCACAAAGGGGATGACACGGTTTTATTCTGCCAATATGCAGAGGATTAAGGGTTTCTGCTTGAAGCCACTAACAACCTGAACAGGAGAATYACAGTAATTCCACTAAAACCACACCGAATCCAAGGGACTGGCTAATGGCACGTTGTTACCCTTTCYATTTCTCTAGAAAATGCAGCTGGCACAACCCTATAAACAAGACTTCAGACAGCTACACGAGGGGTCCAACTTAACGAGTGGTCTTACAGGAGCCATATGCAGCAATGGGGACATTTTTTCACAAACTTCTCAACATTTTGAGACCTAAATGCTCAACATGGAGCAGTTCTAAAGGGACGTCAAAAACAGCAGCCTGTGAAACTCATGTTGCTCACACCATCCCTTTTTAGTGCAAAGCATTTCACAGCAAATAACAGCAAGAAATTCCACTGAAACCCTGCCCTGCTTTGAGCCATGAGGTCACTGTTGGGTCCCAAACACTGTTGTCATGACGTYGAGTAGCCTATGCCAGTGCCATTATTAATACCTTGAAATACTAATCTCTATTACTAATTAACAGTCAAATGTATTAAACAATTTTTCACGTATTAGGAATGTATTACTAAATTCAATTACACGTCAAGAGCTGTGACTTATGAATCCTTCCCACAACACCACWTCTGCCAGAAAATATCCTTAAAAATTCAGCAACAGTTTAAAAGGCTTTTTATAATCAAGACACCTCTAGGTTGGAATAAACTGTTAGGCCCTGGCTGTGCAAGCCAGACAGGAGTCTGTCTACATGTCTAAGGGTGTCTCAGTTACCATTTCCAAATGCAGCAGCCACACTTAACAGCTGTAGTTATTACACAGAAATTTAGCAGTTCACCAATGAGAATACCAGGGCTTGACTAGAAATTCAGATCCTCCCTAAAACCAGCCCTGGCAACACAAGGAATGAAGCAGATTCTTCTTGGTGTTTTGCAAACTGTAAATGTAACTATGAACACAAAATATTAATTGTCTGAAGGAGATTACTGGCCTTCTGTTTGAACACAGCACAAAAACTTAGTGAATATGCATTTTGAGAACCATTTCCCTTCCACATTCATTATGAGCCTTGATATTTAGGCATTTTAGAGGGAATATTGGGATGCAGTGAGAATCAAGATGACCAATCAGCAGTACTTAYAGGAAATGTTATTTATACTGCGTGATGCTAAACCAGCCTGGTTAAACCCAGAGTTCAGCAACAATTGCTGTAATTCTGTGCACGTACACCCAGACTAAGCACCTGCATTTTCCCATGCAAACACACACACAAACTGGTGTGTGCAGTACGGATTAAGAAACCAACAGTCAGCAAACAAAGAATATTAAACACCGTACCTTTGAGTCATAATCTTATAGGCATCTGGCAGATAACAGCGGATATTCTCCATCTGAGCAGGATCAGAGTCACAGATTTTATCATCGGTCCTGCCGTAGTTGGCACTTTCGATCATGATAACATCTGTTCCYGGGCAGCGCAGCTCGATGGGGTAACTCTCGCAGGACAGCTCCCTTCGGACCACAGCCATGGGGACTGGGGCACGGCTGAAAGCTGCAGGGATTAACACAGAAACACAGTCAACATTGACTTTCCACGCAGAGGCTAAAGTTAAAAGTGGAGCGACGCTTAGCAGCAGGTTTTATCCATATGCTGGACTGCCATTGATTCAGTGCCACTGAGATAAGGGCTGCAGAAACGGGGTCCAATCGCTGCCTTGCTGGCTGCCCAGAGAAATCACCTCTCCACTCAGTGACTCAATTTTCTCCTCTCAAAAACAAGCTAAAGATCCCTTTTATAGAGGCCTTTAGAAATCCCTTATTGAAACAAGTAAATAGCAACTATGGAATTGTTATTATTTCTACTTACCAGGTGAAAAACTAGYTGGCTTTCATAAATGAAATTACAGCCCTGTGTTGTACTTGAACAGGCAAAGGAAATTTTATGAACACAAGCAATCCAAGCACCAGGATCCCACCCGCTCAGCAAGATTGCACCTATCCCACAGCAGATGTAATAACATCTGTATTGCCCCTGGTCCTTTTCTTAGCCCTTAGAAAATGTGATCCTAATGGCTTTTGCTGTAGCCTGCAGCATGCTGGGAGATGGCCTGCAGGTTCTGGCAACCATCCCAAAGTTTGGGCCCAGCAGTGATACTTTCCATGGAAAGGCCAATTTATGGGACAGCAGATGATTTCAGTTCAGTCTTAACTTTGAATTGGACCTGCCTAGATAGTCAAATAGCTGGCAAATACTTGTGAAATTAAAGAGCTCTCAGAAATCTTACCTGTTTTAAAAGAAATCCAGGCTACAGTTTGCAAAAAAAAAAAAAAAAAAAAAAAAAGAAACACACTTTGAGATGCCTTGAAAACAAAGCCCTAAAGAATTAGTAAACAATCTCACTTGACAACAAGCAATTGTATTTCCCATCTTTACAGCCTCTTTGATCCAAAGATCTTAAACAGCTTGATGAATGTGAATATATTAATCCCCAAATATCCATATGAAGTAGCTACACATTGTCTTTCTCATCTCAGCCACAGAAGGGTTTTGCAGCTTCCAGACTCATGGGAAATCTGTGGTGATACTGAGAACCAAATACTCGTTTTCCAGCCTAGCATACCAGTCACAAGCTGAAATAAAAGGCAACTCCTTCCCTCCTTTATTCCACGAGAATGAAAACTCACCCACTCAAAAAGATTTCCACATATAGGGATGTTGTGCCCTCCCAGCTACATTTGTACACTCCCAGCCACAAAACTCCACATAAAAAACCAGCCTCTCTCTATGTAATGCTGACAGAGGTTTAGCTCTCCAGAAGATCCATGGGCCATCTGACACCAGGCATCTTTCAACAGCTCTCTTTCTTCCTGGACCCTTTATAAAAACATCAAAATACCCTCTCCAAAACTAAAAACCCCAGCCCAATGTTCTGTTGGTTTGTTCCATAAAACTTCCATATGGTACATGCACACCAAGTTTGCTTATGGAAAAATTATATTGATGTTTCTTGGAATATCCTTTTAACCATATCAAGGGTGCTCTGTCTGGATTTCCACGAAGCCTTCTATTATTGCCAGTTGTCTCATTTATGTATCACTGGACAGATTCTCAGATTCCCTTTTCTGTAACTCTGCAGGGATTACTTTAATATCAGACCCTCACTGATGTGCCAGAGTTGTGGACTAATTGCCAAACTCCCAAGACAGATGTGTGCTTATTCTTGAACAATAGCTTGCACAATTAGCAGAGCTTTAGGGTTTGGATCACTTGAGATGCCCTCTTTCCCTGAGATCCGAAAAACGGTTTTGCCCTGGGTTCATATTGCACCATATATTTGTGCAATGCATTAAATTCTCACTGCCACCAACTTCTCCTGTTACAGGAGGAGGAAAACGAGGACAAACACGAACCTCTAAGATGCACTGCCTCATTCTTACCCTTGGCTTGATGCCACTAGCCAACAAGGTGAGTGGAGGGAAGGATGGGACAATGTTAGAGACAACATTTGATTGAAGAGATAAGCCAGCCAGAAAGGCAGAGTCAGCAGAGCCCAGCAATTTTAGCCTGCCCTACAAACAGCTTCATGAGGTATTAAGTTTGCTTACAGGGATCTGTTCACAGAAGCCYGCAGCTAGCCCTACTCTGTGAAACACTGGACTCTATGGCAGCTGGCCAGCRCTGACCAAAAMACTCCTGATKCCAGGCTCCTGATTTTGGAAAAGARCTGTGGTGAGCTCTCCTCTCAAGCCTGTTCTGTGCTAAACCTGAGCAGATTGGTGACATGGGAGGCAGAAGGTTTCTAGCAGCTTTTGGCAGAATGCTGAGGCCAAGGGCCCTCCCTCCTCCTGCCATGTGCTTAGATGACTCCTATTAACTGCCAAAAAAATGACAAAATGAGGTTTACAGGCAATATTAGCTGTTTGGAGCTATGGTTTGGCCCGGTCCTTGGGCAATTTGGATCTTTTTCTCTGGAAGGTTAATGTAGACTATACAAAGGGCAAAGAGAGTTACTAAAAGTACTTCACTTTTTATAGTTCCCACTGCAAGAATACAAAACTTCTGACCCGCACGACTCAGAAAGTATATTTTTGCTCTTAATTCCTATGTTTGGGGTTTTTATTGCAGTAACTATTCTATATCAGTGAAAGATGTTAAACACCTGAGAGCTGAGGAAAACCCTGCTTTAAATCACAAAAATGCCTGAGAATTCAGTGTATTTGTCAAACAGCAATACTRCACAAATGCATCTAACCTTAGCTGTTGTGTTATGCTGGAAAGACATTAAGAACTGCTAACAGCAAGTTCCAAAACCATTGAAGATATTTCCCTACCAGGAGAACACATTTCTTGTATCATGGGCGTGTCTCCTGTACATGAGAGTTTACAGCACTGATCTACTAAAATTGCATGAGTGTCAGTTCCAAGGACGCCCCCAAAACACCCCAAAACCAAGTTGAACACCCCTTCCCCAAAATAACAGCTCCTGTTCTACTCTCCAGTAAAGAATCTCTGGACAGATTCTAGATTCACCTTTAAATTTTCTAGAATTCACCTTTTTGCCTTTCACACAATCACTTGACTGCTTGCCATTAGAGGGACAGCTTTCACTTGCAGACACCTACCTCCCTGCAGTATCACAGTCAACATTTACATTTTCTGGATAAAAAGCATAAAAAATTTAACACTCTGGAAAAACCAGAAGCAGCTCAATACTGTAATTCAGCATGATCTCCTATCGTGCTTTCTCCTAGAGCAACAGGCACATGTTTTCCATYCTGCCATTGTCCACCAAATCACTCGCTCTGCATGGCTTTTTCTCCTACTCCGGTATCTGCAATAAATACTCCGAAGGAAGATTAGAGCCTGGCTGTTTATCTCCTTGTAAACACATTTTTTGTTGTTGTGTCACTATATGATAATCGTACTCAATCGTTTTTACTGGTTTTCCTGTAAGGAGCAAAGATGTTTTGCTTTTTGCTGTGCAACAAGATACATCAAAGCCCATCTGTGAAATACACAGCACAATTGTATTAATTCATTAATACACTTCTCTCTTCTTTGAGCAGCTCCCTATCTTCGAAGCCTCTCATTGAGCTGCTTATTTAATCTCCTAAAAAAGTGACCTAATTGTTGGCTTAAACTCAAGAGGAGCTGATGGCTGCTCACTACTTTGAAAAACAGGTGTCTTTTTCCAGGATTCTATGTGCGGGCAGCCATGGAAATACAGAACTTAAAAGGAGTGTTTTTCAAATTCTTTAACGTTTAAATGTGTGCCAACTCGAGTTTTTTTAAGTGCAGCCATTTGGAGGAAAATAATCCTCCTGAGCTTCTGCAGGGCAAAGTGAGAGCAGAGGGTGAAAAGGCAACAGATAATGACAGGATTTTATCTGGGCGATTTAGAACTCCTTTGTCTCTGCTAATTTCAGGAGCTGGAAAATTAAGTAAGTTATCAAAATCCTGTGCTTTTTCTCCCCCTCGCTTTTGACCTCAGAACATAATTGCCTCTTGTCATGCCTGCAGGGCATGGGCTTGTAGTTATCACTGTGTGCTTAATCAAATGCCGAAATAGCCTTTAAATTATGTGCCTCCTTGGCTGCTAGAGACTTGTTGAGCTCGGTTACATTTAGAGGCATGATGGTAGTAGATGTACTTTTAAAAGAAAAAAGTGTGGGTTGATGCTTTTAATTAGGTTTTATATGCAATTTTCCCAGCAAAATCATGTTCTGGCTCAGAATTTTCAGAGTGAAATTTCAGCGCATATTTAAGGGCCATGAAACAAAAGCTGGAATTKTAGAGATAATTATTTTCACAAGCTCTTGTATATGATTTGGTCTGCCCAGCTAAATATCTGACTTACTGTTCCCAAGTGCAAACAGAGCATGCTGRGGGAAGAGGTTTCCTAGTAATTTGGAGGAATGCTTCTGTGTTTGTAATTTTGCAGTACTCAATACTCCCACAGCTCACCTTGGCTCTGTGGGGAAAAAAAAAAATCATAAAGTAATAATAAAAAAATCCCCCTCCCCTTACCCACAAGCCTACTGAGGTATGGGTAGGAGTAGAAATCCCTTTCAGTCAATGAGTCAATGGGATTTGTAGGATTCACTCCCTGATGGGAAGCAGATTCTGCAGTGCTTTTCCAAATCAGGGCCCTACTTTTCCCTGTTAGGATATAAAGTCTCCTTAGCGCATTTGTTTGCAGCATGCAGACATTGCTCAGTATTTCTTCTCTGCCTGTCTTCCTTAATCTAAATTATGCCTGGTCTCTGATCTCAAGAACAATGTTAGTAGCAAGTAAAATATTGAATTAAAGATGGTGACAACRAGCATTTCTCAAGCATCCATTACCCAGTATTTTCATTGCTTGCAAATACCAATAAAGTTCTGAAAAGCTTAACAAAGCTTGGTTGGTCCAAAGTTCTCTGCAATCTTATGATTAATATACAATATGGGAAAACCATTATCTTTCCCCCACTTTCCCTAAAGAT
>NW_026623304.1:470631-477267 GCF_030028575.1 Malurus melanocephalus | reverse complement strand
CTAGATGGACAGGGTGGAAAAGCCTTTCTTCTACTCTCAGCCTGCAGTGGGGTTAAAGGTGCATCCTCCAGACAATGGCTGGTGCCAAGGCATTGCAGCAAACGCTTGCAACATCCATATCCAGCTTCCCTGGGGAAGAAATGAGGGCTGAAGGCAGCCAGTGTGGCCAGAGAGCTGAAGCCAYCAGCAGTGCAAGGCTGGACAGTGCTGGTCCCCACTGCCAGCTCTCYCCTCTGTGCCTCAGCTGATCRATGTCTCATCTATCAAAAGAGGAAYATTACCTTACCTCCCCCATTAAAAAATCTAAAATCTGCTAYGGAAAGGAAGAATAGAATTRGAGAYATCCTCARAAAGTGAAGAATGTGGCTTCAGCTTTGGTTTCCCTACATGAATCAATATTAACATCCTCTTAGACTACCTTGAGGTTTCTTATTGTATAGAAGATATCAAAACCAATTTGACACTCTGCTTTGGCCACCTTCACCAGACGTAGTGATCCCCCTCAGCCAGCAACCAACCAGCTACAAAGAGATTTCAAAAACTGCAAGAGCATCTTCTGACGTGGTGGGATGGAGTTACAAAACAAGACAGAAGGGAAACAGAAGGCTGGGCAGCAGCCCAGCCATGGCAACCAAAGAAAGGAGCTAAAAAAAACAGAAAACCCTTACACCCTTCCCTGTGCAATTTATGTGGARCTTGAGGTCAACTATCTTGTGTTCAATAAATTGCTTACACCACCTCCATTATAACAYGGAAGGGGCACCTGCTAGGGATTTGCTCCCAGGTTATATGAGAAAAAATAGAATAGATGTTCATCTGTAAATTTATATCTGATGTCCTCCCCCACGATTAAAARGATACACAGAAGGTTGTTGCAAACATAGAGGGGCTTTTCTATAGAGGCTGCCAAAACTCACACACAATCAGTGTGTTTTCCAAGGTGACACCACTGAGGATACAAATAGGAGCACAAAAACATCCCAAACCTAGCCAAGTTCTAAACTGCCCATCTCTGAAACAAGCCTCTGTCTCCATGCATACGCCTGATGGGAAGCACATTTTATTTCCATGGTGTATGTCCTTCTGCATTTGTAGACACTCCAGAGGTCAAAATTTAAAATGGTTATGCACAAACAACTGGCCCAGATGGATGCCCAGAAAGCCCAGGGACAGCAGCCATAGGATCAAGCACCAGGACAACTGTATCCTGGAGTAATTCCACCAACTCACTCTTCAAATCACTGATATTCCTCATCTCTTTGCCATGCTCAGCTGATGGCAGAGAGATAAGCAATCTTCTCTCAGTCTAACTCATGGAGTTACATGAGTAAGTAACTCATGGAGAAGCTTTGCTCATTAGTAAGAAGCATTAGATTGTCTTAGACTCACTCAGTATCTTCCTAGAGAAAAGAAACCCACAGACAATGGGAAAGTGGACTGGTGGAAGTTCACCAGAAAAAGGAAACAACAGTGAAGTGGATGCATTTGCACCTCAGGATGAGTGTTCACAAGGGAAATTGGTCATTGCAAGGACTTGTGAGAGAAGAAGATKAAGTGATAAAAGAAGAAAACCACAGAATCGAGATGGTAGCTCTGAATGGAGGGGTTTGACAGCAGGAGGTGACTGAGGCACTGTGTAAAGCCAGACTRACCCAGGGAGACCCAAATCAGGCCTGTGGAGGAAGCATGGCAACAGCATCACTGCATTTCCTTTCTGGTTCTCACCCCCATCTTCTGGGACTCAGGGGCTGCTGCCTCATTAGTGACTGATGGGAAACTGAGAACTGCAACAAATCTTCCTTTCAACAGCCTCATCCTCACCTATTCCTGGTGATAGAGAAGTGAGTGCCTCTGAAGGTGATGTCTGCATGGGAACAAGGCATGGCCAAGGCTCAGCACCCTGGGAGCTGCTAAGGAGGCAGAGTCTGGGGTAAACCCACCCACCAGGAGGGCATTGCTGAACAGAGAGGGGATCCTGCTTCCTCCCCAACACAAACCTCCCTATCTCCAGCCACGGATCAGCTGCTGGAAGTGCATCCAGCTCTGTGCTTGCTGCACCTTGTGAGACAGATCAACTCGGTAATGCACCAAGAAACCAAACCAGCGGGGGGAGAAGGGAGGGGGGAGSTTTCTGCTGGGCTGGTAGAGTTGAATCAGCTCAGAAAAGGTTAGCTCAGGTCACTGGAAGAAAGCAGGAGGTTTTTAGAAGGAAGGGAGGCTGAATTTAGAGTGCTTTTCAAAAATACATGAYGACCTACCTTCAAATCAGAGGTCAGAAGGACAATCCCAGCCTGAGCTAAATGGTACTTTAATGAATTTAATTAAAGCAGAAGCAACAAGTTGAGAACAACAGACAAATAAAACAGGGCCTCCAAGGGGATGTTGAATGCAAGTACATTAATATTTAGGCCCCATCACAGGAAAACAGCTATTCCCAAGCATCTTTTCCTYTGCAGTGGATCATCTAATTTGTAATGAAAGGCACACATAAGACACTTGGATACAAATGTTCTTTAAATTTACAGGCTTCCTTCATGTGAATTACCTTCCAAGTGTAGGAAAGCAGTGCACAGACAGGGAAAGTGTCTGTGGTTGAAGCCCTACACTGAAGTGCCTAAGTTCTATAACCAACCCTCATCATAAACTTGCCCTCCAGCCTAACASTGACATTATTAAAATATCTGGCTTTTATATCCTGGTCTATAACATTGAGACATTTGTATTCTCAATAAAAGAAGAATTAGGCTCTGAGCCACGGGGACCCATCTTTTTTACAAATCCATACATCACAAAATTCACTGGGGTCTTTAGTAAGGAAAAAAGATCACTTATTTTTTACCCAACTCAAAGTTACTGTTGTTACAATAGGCACTTAACTGTCTCAAAAGAAATCCCCAAAATCAGAGAAGCTTTGACTTTGACACTGTGAGCAACCTTGATATCTCAAATTTAATGCAGCTCAAATTAATGTGGTGAAATGAGTAAGATTTGAGTAATAACAGAATTTGCCCTATTTCAAATTACTCAACATTTAATTGTAGCCATTAGTAAGGTTAATTTTTTAATCTCATATAAAAACTCTTATAAACCACCATAGCAGGTATAATCATMGAGGCAGTTAAATAAATGAGCATCAAGGGTTTAGCCTAAGAACATTAAGTAAAAAGAATGTTTATAATTTTCAGATTTCATATTAAATCATAAGTTCATTTCAAATTATAGTTTTTGTTCCCATTTAAAGCACTGGCTTAAACTCCTACTCTTTCTAAAATAATGCGAAGCTGGAATAGCTTTCCTGTTACCAGCAGAGCTTTTTTAGCTTAGCCATTAGAATGGGCTTCAGCAGGATTTAGCAGTGGCCCRGATGGATTTCCCAAATGCTCTTCTGCACCTTGTACCACTGTGAACTGGCAGCCCTGGGCTGCAGGATGAGGATAACCTGAGGAGGCCAAAACCCAAACGCATCCTCAAAAGTCAGAGATGCCATGGAAGATGAAACAGAGCCTGATTTTCACTTCTATCTCACCAAAGGAGAAAAAAAAAAAAATTAGGGGAAAAGAAAGAGAAGAGGGGAAACCCCAAACAAAACCACACCAAAGTAATTGACCCAAAGAGCCAAAAAAGTCCCAGTGAACTTAACAGGTTCAGAAATTTTTTTTTTTTTAAGGCTGTTGAAAACTACACAGGTTGGATGTATTTGGAGCTTTGCTGAAGAGCTGCAAATAATAGATCCCTAACAAGTAAAACCTTCTCAAAGTTAAACTTTAATTTTGATTTACAGTTCCCTGAAAARCCTCTGAAGGGGAACATTAAAGCTCTTGTAGAAATATCTGCRTTATTACAGAAATGATGAACAGCAGAGTGAAGATTACTTTGTGCTGTTTACAGACTTGTTTACCAGAGCAGYAAATCTATTTTTAAGTTTGTACTACCTAGAAAGGAGAACTATGTGAAATCTGGAGAACTGTCCAGAGAAAAAGACAGGCAGGCAAAAAAGAATTTCTACCAAAGCATTAGAACCTGTCATTAAAATATCTGTAGAAAGGTCTGAGGCCACAAATATTTACCATTTAAACCAACTGCCTTACATTGAAGGCTAAAATTTACACCTTTAGTGTTCATTTTACAAGAAGTTACCCAGACCTCAAAGACTAGCCATCTCAAGGAAGTAATATGGCTAAATCATAGATCATTAAATAAAGAACTGATTTTTCTTGGTGTTTTAGCTCTCACAGCTCCTTTGAGTCTCTGCCATAAATAACAACATGGAATTTGTCCTTTCCGCTACCCGTAACTGTGAATGTTCTATAAAGAAGCCTGAGACTACGTTATAATCTTGACTTCTCTGAAGTGCATTCCATTATATTTTATTTTATTATATCTATRCACAGACTTCTAGAAAGGCATGACACATMTGGAACAGGCAAAAWARMAAGTGTAGTTTTTTACATGACAAGRTGACACTTGCRGACCCCTACTCAACACAACAAAAAGGTCACTGAATTTAAGAAACCAGCAGGTGCTTCTTAGTGTAGAATACCTGTGAGGAATCTACAAAGCCAGCCCTGTCCATAGGTGCTGGATGAGGTTTTCCACAGTATGCCATATATGTGCTCCATCTCAGGAACACCAGCAGAGACCCAAGATCCTTTTTTGATGATACACTGATGAGAATTACAGGTAGACTGGAGCAAGCCCTTCTTCCAGTCCTCCAAATCATGACTCCCCAAATTCTATGACATTGACTCCCCCTCTTCCTTTGACCTCAGAATATGAAGGATTTCACCTCACAGTTCTAGCAGCTTCAAAGAGCTCTGCAGAAGCACTTGCATTCATCTGAACAGTAACCAGCTTCACTTACTTCCCCTCAATCTTAAAAATAAAGAACAACAAGAGAATTAAATTTGGGGAATGAACTGAAACACACTTGCTCCAGGTGGACATGTATCCAAACTAAAAGCAGATTTCCAAGGAAATCACRTAATTTTGCCTGTAGTACTCCTYCTCCTCWGTAGAAAACAGCAAAAYATTAAAACTAATGAATTAACTCCGRAAAATTATTCACCTTCTAGGACACACAGTTGAAATCCTGAGTGATGACGTTTCCTATTGCACCCACCTGCTCACAGAAGGCACTGAGCTTTGTTATTTTCCCACCTAATGTAACCTGTGCAAATATTGCTCCAGAAACACTGCATATCTAGATATATGTGTGTATATGTAACACTTACACATAATAGTGCCCCCATCTCAAGAAAACCCACAAAACACACACAAAAAACCCCCAAAACCAAACAAACAAAAGAGTGGGGAAAACTCCACCAATTAAACAAACAAAAAAAAATTAAAAAAAAAAAAAATAACAAACACCAAAATAATGCTCATGCTGTAGGCTCCCAGAAATGCCCTGGACACATCAACTGCTCCCAGAAGAGTCATGTAAATAGCTGGGAGCTGAAGGAGAGGATGAATAACCTATGGTACCACCAGGACTGCTACTACAGAACTGGGGCAGCCAAGGCACAACAGCATGGCCAAACTCACCTTACTACATTTTTATCTGCAATAAATGCTCTGAATCCTGCCCTCCCACACCCCACCCCACCAACTGCAGAGGTGTACCAGGATATAAGTTTCTATTAATTTTCCATTCCAGCCCTCAAAGTGGTTAACAGTAGCCTAAAAAGCATTTTAAAAAGCAGCAATAACAGAGACATTGTGCTCAGTAAAAAACAAAACCAAAAACCTGGTACTGGTTATAAGGCAATCCTGCTTTATGAAAGTCCCTGCAGCACTGGGTATCATGATTCATTACTTGTTCCATGGGAAACTGTAGGGCTCCTTCACAGACACCCAAGCACACAACTGAACAAAATGAGGGTCTGTGCCCCAAAGGACACTTTAAAGAGAAGAGGAAATGTGTGCAGGTTGGAACAGGAGCTACAGTGGCACAGGAAAGGATAGCGATGCAGCATGAGTAACAAACAGGGGCAGATGCTACACTTGAGGGCACAATGCTCACCAGTTCAATGAAAGTATGGCTGAAAAAAAATTATCTAACTTGCTTCAGGAGAAAACCACTGCAAACAACCATGATGGATGGGAGACTCTTTCTTTTTTTTATCCTTTTTTTTTTTAAAAACACAATCACTAAACTTGTTTCAGACTGTCCTTCTTCAAGAGGTAGATGAAAGAAGTAAATCTTTTGCTGATCTCTCTGGCAGCAAAAACTGGGATATATTTGCCCAGCCTAATCAGAGAGAGATAGTGGGCCTAAAGGCAAAGAAATATTTCCAACAAAATAACCTGATGAAAGAGCCCATTCCTCCTTCCCCTATAAGATAAGGTGTCAGTGAGAGCTGGGCTTTTTTCAAGCCCCAGCACTGCTGGGACACCAGAGGATRCTCAGGCAGAGGGGGCTCTTGAAAAATCAGGGTACCAAAGGTAATTCAGGCACACCTGAACCCCTGTGCTGTTGGCCCCCAAAGGGTTTTGAAGGATTCCTTCAAGTTGGAAAAGAAAAAAGAAAAAAAAAAAAAAAAAAAAAAAAAAAATCAGGAAAAGTTTCCAAAGAACTTTTTCTGGGAGATTATTAATTAAATTTCTAATGTAATTATGTTGCAGTACATTTAAGTG
>NW_026623304.1:447095-469871 GCF_030028575.1 Malurus melanocephalus | reverse complement strand
AAAACCCAAAGAAAAATCCAAACCAAGACCACAAAGAAGAAACAACCCCCCAAAAACCCAACAAACAAAACAAAACCAAAACCACCATCCCCAGCAACTAACACTGATGCCTATGAGCAAATAACCACAAACCAATTTAACTCAGTAAGTAAAATAAGACCACAGTCCTGATTTGTAACAAATATCTCTGAGGGCTTTAGCCAGCATGGCTCCTCATAGATTAAAATATTTCACATAAAATTAAACAGAAATGAAGATTTAAGATTAAAAATGCAGAGACTGAACTGAGAAGTCTGTTTTGCAGATCACATAAGCCCCAACTCTGCAATCATGAGAAATAGCTTCCTTTGTTAGTCTTTTTAAAATTTTTAAAAAGCAGCAATGTAGTTAACAAGTACAAATTACAGTTTGGAAACACAAACGTGCAGCGCTAAAAGCTCCAAATACAAATGAAACAACAGTAGATCATCAAAATAAGAAAAAATATGCTTGCAGAATTTTTAAAGCAGCATCAGCATTTTTAAACTAGTAAGGTTTGTGGGTCAAAGACAACCAGCTATCAAGCACAAAGTGAACTTTCTACAAATATTCAGTAACTCTCCGATCTGTATTTAGAAAGAAGCAAACAGATTTATTCACAATTCACAGTGATAAAGAGATGTTTTCTGTTCTAGCAGATATTTGGAAAGATACAATAGCAAAACACCCAATATTTTTTCAATCTGAAGAATGGGAACTTGGAAGAAACCCACAGCCCTCTTAGGACCCCCTTGCTGTTTTTTAACTTGATTTTGGACATTGGCACATTGCTACTAATAAGCTTAAAAAAAAAAAAAAAAAAAAGGTATGAAAACAAAACATAAGTCCACTTAGGAAAATTTCCACACAGAAAAAATGAATTAGCTGCTGCTTCTCAAAAACTAGAGTAAATGTGGAACTGTCATTCCAGCTGAGCAATTCTGGAAGTTCAGCAAGAACCTCATCAGTCCAAAATCATTCAACACACTTCCTGATGATCTGAAAGAAAATAAACCCGGAGCTTGCCAAATTTGCAGTCAGCGCAAAAACTGATGAAATGTTAAGTAATGACATGGACCTTGTCGGTTTTGGAGATTGATCTATACACTGTCTGAGCAGACCATGCTTCAATAGACAAATGCAAGCCCGTGTTAAGGATGGATACAAGAAGTGCTCATTATGTGAGACCACAGYCTCGCAGGCAGTCACTCTGAAACAAGACTGCTTCCATAACTGATAAGAATTTGAACAGCACACAGTATCTAAAGGGCAAACATGATCTCTGCAAGTATGAGGAGGTGAATAATAAGTGGAAGTGGGAAGATGAAATTGCCCTGCATATGGTGTTAATGAGACCATTCCTGGAATATGTACACTTTGTCATGCCTACACTTCAGAGAGATTGTGGGAAACTTTTAAAGGGTTTGAAAAAGAGCTTTAGACCAAATTTTTAAAAAGTCAAGTAGAGCCTGGAAAGCCAGTTTTTCAAGTGAGCCACCAAAATTACTTCGTCTGTGTAACTAGTCTATAAAACCATTGTAGTTTGCAGGTAACTACCAAGGAAAGACATTTCTCTTTAATCTAGTAGAAAAAGGCAAGCAAGATTCAGGATCTGGAAGCTGGAGTCTGATAAATGCAGATAGAAATAAGGTACATGTTTTTAATCATGTAAGCMATTTACCACRGGACAGTTTACTTATATATATRYATATATGATTTATTCCTTATCAGCTRAAGTCCCCAAACAGTGACTGAGTATTTTCCTGGAAGATACCAGAGCCTGATTCACAAATTACTGGCTGATATCTCTACTGTGCCAACAGTCTGGCTTGTTGTTCATAGGAGCTTCTTTGTATGTTAAGGATCTATGAAAATTTGGGAGAAAGAGAACTGGAAGAGAGGGGGACATTTGGCCACGTGGGACCCACTGAATTTATTAACTTAGAGTAAAAAAACAAAAACAAAAACAAAACAACAAAAAAAAACCAACCAAACAAACAAACAAAAAGAAAAAAAACAGAAAACCCAAAAAAAGCCCCCACACTAAAAAGCTCAACAACAACCCCACAACATAAAAAAACCCAAACAACCCAAAACCATCAGTAAGCTTTTATGCAGATACCTGCTGAGCCTATCCGTGAAGAGAAGGTTTGTATCTTGCCTTTAGTGGTTGTGAATAGAAAAAAAAAAATGTTTCAGGACAGCTTCTTTGAACTCCCAGGAATAAAAAATGGCAAGGAAGAGGAAGGGAATTGCTTAATGCAAACCAACAGATGGGACTTCAGTCAGAGGCTTGCTTTGTTTTCATAATGAACCATAATCTGTGTAATCTAAAACAGTTTTTATTTGCTGCAGTGAGACAAAGRCTGCAGCTATGGCATGTGAATTGTTTTCTCCACCCTTCACCATTACAGAAGGTAAYGATGCAGATGCCCTGGCCCTGGACTAATCAGCCAGAGTAAGTTTAGAAGGATGGATGAAAGTGTAGGTATGGYACTGTGTCTTTAGTAGGTTTGTCTGCCTTGTGTGTTTCTGGTTTTTAATTCAGCCTTCCATGCTTATCTGATAAATTATGTAATTCTGCAAAGGCTATTAAGTGGCCTCTCACTGTTATCAGCTCCATGTGGTGCTGTACACCCTACACTATCTAATCAACAGCAGAGACATTTAGGGGCYTGGTGTGATGTTACTGGGATGGGTYGGGGCATTATTCACCAAATCCTACTTTCCAGTCATGGTGCTGCAAGTGCCCCCAGCCCYGGCATTGTCCCATATGCCCTCTTTGGCCATGCAGCCCTCATGCCAGCTGTGGGAGCTGCAGAGAGCCAGCAGCACTGCAGAGAGAAGCCAGSTCCCTGTCCTGCTGGCAGCTCTGTACTGCAGACCTGTCCCTGCCAGTCAGGCAAAGCAGGGCACAGCATCCCTGCATTACATCAGGTTACATTAYACAGTGTACCACAAAATGGACAGGTAAGCATTTCAGTGTGAAGGCACAAAGCCAAGAAAAGCTTTAGCTACCTGGAAGCCTGGAGCTTCAAACAGTGGCTGMCACATATATTGCTTATTATTTTGCTGAAGTCCAAGATTTAGGTTTCAGAAACATCAGACATCCACTTGTGGCTTCTCAGCACACTTACATTCCCATAACATTTTGCAGTATAAAACACTGACTTCTATTCATACATATTTCCCCCTGTTATCAAGCCCATCTTCATATTAAAAATAAATGAATTTAAAATGTAGGCAGCTACATATATAAGCACTCTCCTTGAAAGACAYACTTCATCTTTAAATAGCAGTAATCAATACATACACTATATAAACTAAACAAATTTCTATTATGAATTCCTAATGGATGCATGCTTTGGTCATTTTTATTACTAATATATTATTGATTTACGGAATACATTACCACCTTAGGCATTGGGATTTGCTGAAGTCCTTATAGTGTGTTTGTAGTTTTAGTCAAAATAGAAGCCAAAAGTCAATACCCCATTTACCACCAGCATAGCCCTACTACAGAGTTAGATATTTAATTATGGTCTGACTCTAACAGTGCAATCATTTGTCTTACACTGGCACATATAAGTCATAGTTATTAATGTAAAATTATCCATGAGGCCTGTCTACTTGTCCTTCACTCCATTGCCAAAACACTTTGGAAGTCACAATTTGGGCAAAATTGCAAAAACACTGGCAGTCCAACCTTGCAGATCCCTTACAGGGCAGAGTTTCTTTGAAATCAAAGCACCCACTTGGGCTCTTTTGCTCYGAATCAATGAACAGTTTCTCTTTGTTGCCATTCCCATCAGGGAGCAGTGATTGACTCCTGCAGTTGCACAGGAGAAAGAGAACCAAACAGCTTTCTTTGATATGAATGCTAATACCACAGACAGGGAGAAGACAGCATGCCAATCACCCCCTACCAGCTCCATACACAGGCTGCAGATATCAACTGCTACTCCGTGAGGCTCCAGAAGAAGCCTGCAATAAGATGGGCACATCATAATATTGTTACATAAATCAAATCCAAAGTGTTTGTTTACTGCTGCAGACAGAAATGAGGGGGGAAAATGATTCAGGATTACTCTGGGGAAACAATACCATGTTTTTGATTTGCAGATCTACRTCACACAGGTGCAACAACACACATGTGTCCTGCCAGAAGATTATCATGCCTTGGGCAAGTCAGGCTTTATGTCAAAAGCCAAGCCTAGAAAATGGCAGAGATGCAGGATCACAAGCATTGCTGGTTTTTCAGCTGCTCAATCACGCAGCTCTCCTGTAATCTCTAAATCAGTTATTTCCAGGGAAAATCCAAAGTAACATATTGCTTTTCTGGTTTTTAGTATCTTTTAAGAGATGGATGAGAACCCATCCCTTGGGGAGAGCAGTCTACAAGGAGGGAACTCTGCTTCTCTTCAATTCCTCTTCGCCTTTTTTTTTGTTTTGTTTTGTTTTTAAACTGATGCATGTGAGGACAAAGGAATAAAATACGTACACAGAGCACGAGCAGCTTTGCGCCCTTTTTCAGAAGAACAAACAACTGCAACAGAGACAACAGTAATCAAAAACACGCCTGAGAAAATAACAGCCGCAAAAAGCAAAAGTCATATCAATTGCTTAGGCCTCTCTGCACACAGAAGTTAAGTGAGGTGAAGCGAAAAAGTTTAATTCACCGAGCTGACTAGAATTAAACAAATAAGCCATCTAAAAAGTGGAAGATAAGCTYCTAAAAACCCGCCTATAATGCACCCTGTCACACCAACTTTAAASTGTTTTTTCACCCACTGTCCCACTCCTTATCCTAAAGGCAAGGTGCTCACCCCCTCCTCTTTCATTTCTTTCTCACACAAAGATTGCTGCTAGCACATGCCTTGCAGGGGACACACAACACGAGCCAAATTTAGAAAACAGCTCAGTCTTGGTCTTTCCAGCACCGAGGGAGACAGGAAAGCTTCAGCTGTGTGTTGAGAGGTCCCTGAACACAACATGTCCATGAGGGGAAAACACCATGTCAGTCTTCCCTGCCTTGTCAGCACCCAGCCATATCTCTCTCTACTGTGATAACTTCAAGGAGCAGCCACGAAGCTATGCAAGAGGCTGTCCTGGCAGACACAAAGCCTGACAGATTCGGAACACACCCAACAGAGGCTCCTTCAGACTAAGGCAGGGCTCTCGACAGCCAAAAAGTTTTGCAAAGAAAGCTTCACCTTTAGAGCAGTACAGGAAAAGGTTTCCAAAGGCTCAGCTGACAGACATGAGGCATTCTGCAAGCAGCCTGTTCTGCTTCCCTCCTTATTCATCAGTGGCAACAAGARACCGTGACCAAATATACAATTCTTCTGACTGATGCCTGTTGATGAATCTCTCACACATGGAGACAGTCCTGGAAATTATGCTTGCTCCACCCCCCTTTAGCATGGCTTGTATCCAGGACCCTTAGGTTATAGAGCAATTCCCATTTTTGTGAAYGTTTACTGCATCACCATTCCTGTTCAACACATGCACGCAAAGCATGGTGAAGCTTGTAAACAGTAAGAGTTTACTTTATTTATATGTATTTTATGCCAGGCAAGGACATGACAAAACATCATGTTTCTAAAATTAAACTCCATTTATTAACAGAACTAAGTAAAGAGATGGCATAATTTTACTCAACTTCAAAGCCACAGGCAGGAGTTTGTGGCAGTTGTTTCAATCAAATATTTATCCAGATTCACTCTGAACAAAGCAATATGTGAGGCAACCAGAACTGGAAAGCAACATCCAAATAATATCTCCCCTTCTCAGTTTTAGACACACAGCCAACACTGCCCCATTGAAATGTCTTCCAAACAAAACAAATTCCTTACAAAGATTGTTTTAATATATATTTCTTTAAACGCAATTTAAAACAGCTATGCAAAATAAATAAACAAACAGAACCTACAGGAAACCCTTCATTCCAGCCCAACAAAAAAGCCTAGCTGAATCCCACACAGTGGTTTGGGGGACTTTTGGGTTTTGTTTCCTTTGCCCCCCTTACTTGTTTCAGGAAGGGCAGCAGAGCAGGGAGACAGGAGGCAGGAAATGAGGAGGCTGGAGGCTATCAATGGTGGACAGCTTGGCTCTTTTGGATAAGCCTGCCCATATTCTTCATCATCCCACCCCTAGAAATGCACAGACCCTGGCATTGCCCTTCCCAGTGATTGTTTTCAGCAGAACCTTTGTGCTCCTGCTGTCTGAATGCCATCAACAGCCACTTGCATGCCTAAAAGCCCTTCCACCACACGTGAGGACATTCAGACACRCCACAATACTTGCTCAAGTCAGGAGGCTGAGGGCCTCATCCAGGTCAGTTTGGCATAACCCAGAGACAAGGTTGTTTTGTCATGAGTTAAGCAGATGTATTTTCTCCTTGGCAACAACAACAGTTCCTTCTCTCCATTCTCCTTCACAGCCTTGGACTGGACTAAGTCCTCAGTCTGCTGAAAGCTGTCAGCCACACACCAAGTATGGGGCAGTTTCAAGGGATGTGATGATTTCTCYACCAGCATCAGCAGTACTTTATCCTTCAGAAGGCACACAGACATTGCAAGGATGGAGGGAGCAGGAGACAGRGCCAAGGCAAAAGGCTTCTCTTTATTTTCATCCTTACATTGCCCTGTAGTCATTCATATCCTTCAGCTGCATTCTCCCATTACATTCAGCTACTGGACTGGGCCCAGATATGAGCTCTGCCCCCTGCTGCAGGGGTGTCCTAGGATTACACTCGTGCCCACCACAAGTGACACTGCTGTGTGTCAGCTGCATCAACTTCCAGGCACAAACCTCTCCACTTGCTTGGGCTCGGTGTCACAACGCGCTCGTGTTTGCCTGCTGGGCACGGAATGATTGTGCTGCATCTCACCAAGGCTTGRTCACATTTCCCCAGGCTTACATTTTCCACTTATCAGCGTGGCTGGGATTATCCAGCAGCTGGCCTGGCAATCCAGAGCAAACTGAACAGGCTGTTGACTCGCTGCATAGCTGTAAATACAGCAGTGAAATGTTTGGCAACCTCCTCGAGTGCTGCACACACAGGAAAGTAGGTCCCGGGTTCCTGCAGCCCAGGTCTGCTTTTGTATTAGGTTTTCAGCCCTTCARTGGGTGTTTCAGTCAGCTTTCTCTTCACCCTCTCTCCTGCTAACCCGTGCATCATGTGGAGCMTTTGAATATCCCCAGAAATTACGTGCTGGAGCCAGAATTTGCCCCATTGAGTTCTTTAGGAGGTGACTTGTTCCACACTTTGGCTCTTGGCAACAGGAGCGTTTCTGGCCTGCCCTGGGCAAGGACATTCCCAAACTCCAGGCAGCCTTAGACACTGTTTCCAGCAATAGCTTCCCAGTCCTACCTTTGGGGTCACTATTCTCCCAAAAACTACAAAATAAATTTTACAGTTGTTTTCTTATCTTTATCCCCCAGGTTGGTCTGTGCACAAACTCACATCTTCCTTCCTCTATCATCCTGCTCCTGCAAAGGAATTTTGTCCAAAATGAAAACTATTTCCTCCTGTTGATCTTTAATCCAGCTCTTTAATTGAGTTTGATGGTGAAAGCAATGTTCTTTTTCTTTTCCTTTTTATCACACTCTCACTTGGTGTACAACAGTACTGCCTTGAGCAGGAAGTTGGTCAAGAGATTCCAGAGGTCTCTTCAAACCAGCATGGATGTAATTCTTGCCCCTTGTGAATGCCCTTGGCACCACATCTTACACTTCYTTTTCTAAATAACAGCCCAAACTGAACAGTTGCTTCAGGAACAGAATTAGTGAAGGTAAAGCTACAACTCCAACACATGCCAAGGCCATTTTCACAGGCTGCCTCCCTCTTGTTTCTCCTAGCCTCACTCCTTTTCTCCTCCTAGCTGGAAGGTTGCTATGGAGATTTCTTGAGAAACAAAGAGAAAAAGGGATACAAGAAACACAAAGCACGGAGAAGGGCATGGAAGAGAAAACAAATGTATCTTTTGTGTTAATRAATCCATTTCCCCCAAATCGTGACCTAGAAAGCCCCTGATGAAGAGACCAGACCCTCCAACGCTGCTGCTCTGCAGCACATTCCCCATCCCATGGCACAGGGACTTTGCAGAGCTGGCAGTCCCTGTGAATGGCACCCCAGCAACACAGGATGATGAAGCAGGCAGAGTTCACACTCATGTGCTCACTGAGAGCTCGCAAAACAAAGGGGTCACAACAAGCTGTCAGAAAGAGTCCTAAGACCTTTTCCCTTCCTCTTGAAGCTGTTGAGAATGCCTTAAATGATCAGTAAAGCCTTTCAACACTTTCTCTGAGATGCCAATCTAGCTCTCAAACTAAAAGAGGCTGGTAGGCAAGACAGAGGGAAGGAGACAAAGCAAGGAAAGAGAAGAAATAATAAAAGAAAAAAAAAAAACCCTCAGAAAATACAAGGGCAAATTATTTCAGCTCCATTCACAGCAGTACTCAGTGCTGTTCAATGATCCTGCAATCATTTATCACCAACACGCTAACAGAATGGAGAGAAGCAAGGTCTAAAAGAGATTAAAAAATAGATATTTGTAACTACGCCAATTGCTTCAGTTTTTCCAGATTATGCCCCATTTTAGTTTCCTCAAAACAAATGCCAGGGCCTGGTTGYTGTTTGGTGTTTTCAATTTCTCTGGAAAATTGTTACTTTGATGTGCCTAGCAKTGGTAATGGTATGAGGAAGGTAATAAGAAATAAATTTTCAGTAGTCCTAGTACCACAAATGAGGGAAGTCAATAAAAAACTTGCAGAGACAAGGTTTGAAAACAAGAACAGGGATGTATTTTTGCACACAACATACAGTGTCTTTGGGAATTCACTGTGGCAGGATGTGTAGAAGCCAGAGACATTCAAAAAGAACCAGATAAAGTCCCATAGCACAAGGTCCATCAGTAGCATTAACCTGACAGTTAAAATGTTATCTCCAGATTAGAAAGTTTTTGCATCAGAAGATCGCAGATGTGCCATTGTGCTCATATTACTTTTCCCTTCACCTCATCTGTTGCTAATTACTCCATGAGACAAGACACTGGGTCAGCAAGSCTTCAGCCTGAGCCAGTGATAATTTCCCTAGGATGTTCTCACTGCTTGGAACAGAAGAAAGAGCATCTCCTATCATCTCCTAAACAAAAATGATTGTGAGAAAGAAGGGGAAATTAGAGCTAATTAACCTAAACTGACTTTTACCCTTCTATTGGGCAGAAAGAAACTGGAGAAGGACGTATGCTGTTGACTTCTCCCCTACACTCTACCGCTGTATTAAGTAAGACATCATTACATCAATGTAAAAAGGTATTTCTCAAAGAATAGATTTGTGAAGATTCCATTGGCCTAACATGCTTGCTCTGAACTCCATGTTAAAACTCCTGTTAACTTCCACGATAGCCCTGAAGGGAGAAAGTAATGACAGCAGAGGAGAGCACATCTCACATGCCAACCCTCCAACCAAAGCTAAAAATCACTAAGGGAAACATTCAACAGGAACCCTGCACACATTACCTGCCTTGGTCACTAATATCTAATGATTCAGCCAGGACAAAGAGACCTGCAATACCAACAGGCCAAAGCCAAGTGTGATCACAGGAGCACAGCCTGGCTTCTCATCCGCTCAAAATCACTGGGAAGAGGGGCAGGCTGAAGACCTCAGCTCCAGGATATCCTCAGACTCTGTTGTGACATAGCTAGCCTCATTACATACAGGAACATGATTCGTTATGTACACACCTGTATTTCTGCATCCCACCAGCTCAAGGAAAAGAGACCTTGCTAATGATAACTTCCTGTTCAGTAAGAATAATAACAGGGCAAAAGAGAGAAACCCACTCAACACAGAAGAAGCTGCAGTCTCAGCTCAGCCCATGCGAGACACCACAGGAGTTCAGTATACTCAGTATTTTACAGAGCTACCATCTTCCAGCTCCCATAGGTGGCTGCATATGGCAATGAGCATCACCCAGTTAATCCAAAACCTGTATTTAAGTCTCAGGATATCCCACCACAACAAAAGATGGACCAATTCCCATGAAAGCAGGATCTTGCTTTGCTCCCCAGCCACCTAAACAACTTCCCCAGTCCACACACTGCAGTAGCCAACAACCTCTAAACCACTTCTTCCTGCACATGCATCAGCACTGTATGGGTTAATTATAAAATAAATATTGATAAAAGCCAGTCTATCCCACACCCAGCCAGATGGTGCAGCTGTCAAGCAGCTCTGTCAGTGCATAAGAAGAATTAATTGTGCTACGGGCCCTACCGTAAGCTCTCAGCAAAGTTACAGCGTAACAGTCAAATTAATTTCCAGACTTCATTTTCTTCTTGCCATTTTAAATTACCATTTAAAAAAAGATACAATATTTCTGGAATATAATAAAACACTTTCCCATGATCTTTAGCACGGTTCTATTAATACACATCACTTAGCTTTTACAGCTTCTCCCAGCAATCCTCATGTGAGATCCACACAATGATTCAGGAAAGGTTTGCCCTCACTTCTTCATACATACCACAGGCACTTTTCTACCACATTTTAATCAAATCTGTAGGTTGCAGAAAACTAACAAGATATTACTTTACACTGCCATTCAAGATTTGCCTACTAAAAGAGGGTAAAGGAACTTACAAACTGGCATAAATGTGTAATGCCATTTTATAAGTGTTTCAAACATTTATAAAAACATATTTATACACATTGTAAATAAAGACCTGTAGTGAAATACAGGGGCAGTTTCGGGAGTCACAATAACAATCAATTTCAGAAAGTAGCTTTAGAAGTCCTCAAAAAACAAAGCCAATTCAGAATCATCCGAGGAAGAAAATCCTTGTAACAATTATTTTCACTCACAATAAAGCCAAAGAAACCTCAGAAGAGTCACTTTGCTTTGCAGAAGCTGCAGAAAACAGGTGATGTACATCAGCATACAGGGGAAAATAGTACACAGGCCTAAATCACTGGTTATTTCATTACGCTTTCTTCCTATATCCTATCCTAAGGAATAAGCGAATTTCAGCTTTCAGGCTGCTTGAAGCTTTGTATAACTATTTTAGGACACGGAACGATAGGTGCTTTTTGAAAAAATAACGAATATTGCTGCAATTTAGTGCAAGGAGTAGAAACACAAATATCAAAAAAATACAAAATATTTTTTAAAAGGCAAGAGAATCACCACCTTCCACCATTTCCTAGTCCAGGCATCCCAAATTTTCAGACCACTTCTGCCCGTATCTCCATTCAGGCAATGAAGTTTAGATGCAYGATGCTCACCTCACTGCTTGTCTGCAGGACAAGCACTCAGAAACTGCATGAGGGTGAGGACAAATTGATTCAGGGGCTAAGATTCTATCCAAGAAGTAGTCAGCCAAAGCTTTAGCAGCTATCCCACAGATGTTCCAGGCCAGTGAACTGCTGATCCACTGCTGAGATTTGGAGGGTGCACAGGACCGTGCAGAACAAAACTGTGCAAATTCACAGGACAGGGTTATTGTGCGCCGAGGTGAAGAAAAGCAACAAGTGCTCAAAAAAAAAAAAAAAAAAAAAAAAAAAAAAAAAAAAAAAAAAAAAAAGAGTTTTCTTCCTTCTGTTACTGTATGCTCACCAATTCACAAAGAGATTTAAAAGGCGTAGAAATGGAAATAAAAGCTTGTCATGTTTCTGCTGAAATGAAAAGCAAACATCTGTATGTGTGCTGCTGCTCCCCACACAGGGGTAGCCCCAAGGCTGACAAGGAGGTTCAGGTGGCCCTGGGACAGCTGGAGAGCCCGGCATGAGCACAAAGCACCATCAGCTGCAGGAACATAACTGCTTTTAGGACAGCCACTGCTGCCTGGCTTTGAACTCCCCCTCCAAAAAGAGGACACAGCAACCAAGGCCTGGAAGAAATCAGCCTTCCACTACATTTTTACCTGCAAATGAGAGACCATGGCATGGTCCAAGCCTTGGTTCCAGAAGCACACCAGAGACCTATGGGTTAGTGCAGCTGGCTRTATTTCTGCTGTCCTCACCTGCGAGTCCTCTAGACCCACCCAACATAACTTGTGTCTTCTTTGTAATGTGTTATAACTTTCTGCTTGGGGGGAGGAAAAAAAAGCAGAAATAAAACAAGCTTTTCTGGAAGCTTAAGCAACTTCCAAGGCTTGCCATGTGTACCAATGCTTTCCCCACAAGATAATAAATTATTATGCAATATAACATGTATCTTCCATGCCAGACAGCACAATATACAAAGAAAAAAAGTGCACTACTATTTAATCAGGTTTCATAATTTTTCACACTCCAAAAAAGCACAAAAAGCTACCTGTTTTTACATTTAGTTTAAAACCAAAGTTCTGTAGTTCAAGTCACACTGTTACTTGGTAATAGCAAAAAAGTTACAGAACCCCCACAGAATCTACAATTTTATTCTAGCACAACATACACCTGCTTTTATGCTTTACTCGACACACACATGGATTCAGAAATTATGCTTGTCAGGTTGGTGTTGTTCAGTATGTACAGCCCCCAGAAGCACTGGCTGAGAATGTTCTGAAAAAAAACTTGTTCTTTCATCAGAAAATGGTGATCTGTCAAAACTAAATCTGTTCATGAGAAGAAGGGAAATTCTGAGAAATCTTTTTGGAAAAAGAAAAATGGATGCAAAACAAAAACTTTAAATTGTCAAAGTGCCCTATTTAAACATCTTTTAAATGAAGAGATTAAACTAAACTTGAATGCCTTTTCAAGTGCTTATTTTTCTATAAACTTTTTTTTTTCAGAGTTGAAATTAAAATACAGTGCTTCCAAATACTGAAAATCCAGTATTTTCACTGAGGAGTTCTCATGTCCTTTTCCCCATTCCCAAATTGTACACTGATTATATTTGAGACACTAMCATTCCAGTCAGGATGGGAAAATTCTCTCTTTTCCTCTCAAAATTATTTTGGCATGATCAAAAAAGCCTCTGGCTTTTCTTAGCAGATAGGGAGTCTGCACTGTCACAGTCATGCACACAGCCACACTCTACCGAGTTCCTTTAGGATTAGGATTTTATGGAACAAACCATCTCTAATGAATGTTAAAGATGAGAAATAGAAGATGGTGTTAAGAAAAACATCCATGTTTGTCATAGATATCAATTTCCTAGAGAGCATCAGGAAAARAAGAAAAAATCCAATTGCCCACAGCAAAATCTTGCCACAAATCATAGATTTTAAAACTTAGCTGAGGCATAGGAATATATAACTCCAATTTCTGCTTCTGGTGAAAGTAACCTCTGACAAGAACTGTAACAAAACAGAAATCTGGTCTCAGGTGAAGCCATTACAGCCACAAAAACATGAAAATCTTTTTCCTCTGAGCTAAAATAACCAATGCCATTTTTACCTCATGCTCCTGACGTTCAAGACATCTGAAAAAAAMCAACTTCCTTTCCAGCTCCTGTCAAAAACTGAGTGAATAGGGAAAATCTGAAATGCAAACGTCTACCTGGTTGTTCTCCATCAGAACCATATGGAGAAAAGACTGCATTCCCAGGAAGTCCTTGCAGAACTTTATTCTCTTACCTGAACTGTTTTTCTTTCCCATGTAAAATAGTTTTTTTTTGGGGGGTTTTTTTTTGGTTTTTTTTTTTTGTGACCTCACCTCGATGAGGGTTGGGAGACAGGGTACACTGTACACTGCCATTCAAAAGGCTCCCAGTTTGGGGAGCACAATTTATCAGAGCCATGGGGATCATCATACCCTTTAAAGCCTGGCAACAGCTGGATTTAGGACAGCCCTAGTAACAGCTTTCTGCCTTTTTTTAACACAAGGAAGTGTGATAGAATGAGCTGAGGGTGAGTACCTGAAGATCAGTATTTGTGGGTGGCCTTTGTGGTCACAGTGGGCTGTGACGCTGGAGTTATCCCCTGACACTGACAGCAAAGGGCAACTCCAGCAGGTCACAGCTGATGAGAACCCAATTGTGCCTTAAAAACCTGAATCCTGTGTTATTACTGCTACTGCTGATAAACTCCCCCCACGGCCAGCATTGCTTTTATGATAGTTTTGAAGATAGTCAGTGCTATTCATGGGATGAGCATCACGTTAAAGATGTTTTTAATAAATGCATGGCTTGATGTTCCTGCTGGWTACCTCCCTTTTGGCTCAGCCTCATCCCCTGCAGCTCTGAGACTACCGTGAATCTCTAACAGCAGCTGTGCTAAAGCATTCAGTTTGAGCTTACTCCTCTGCAGAGTCTCCCACCTTCCACAGGGAGAAAGTTTCAATCTCCTCTGGGAAATGAGATCACCCACTACTGCAAACTTTGTCTCATACTTTTGCAATGCCCTCACTCCTTTGGCCTGGGGGTAAGTCCAGACTGTCAGCTGAGCATAGGGCAGAAAAACTGAAAACTCCTGTTTTTATTAACAGCAACCTGTTAGCTAATCAACACYATGAAATAAAAAAAGCAAAGGCATTTCAAACTTCATTCAAGACCTACTYGGCATGTAAAATCACCTGAAGCACAAACATTAGCTAAAATGTGCATACCCTGGCTGCCACTTGTGGAAAGGTAGATAAGCCAAAAAGGTCCCCTTCATGTCATTATCTCCAAAACCTGCAAGTCTCCAGAGCCAGCTGCAATTTCAATTCTTCACCAATTTCACGCGATGGCTGCAGCAGAAGCCTGCAAGCGTGATTCAATTCTGACAAGCATCTTGGCTTTGTTTGTTAAAAAAAAAAGGCATGTCATGGCTCCAATTTTATTGTCTCTGTAATTTCCTTATTAAATGCGCAAGGCATATATACACAACGCCTGCAGGTTTCCAGGGTTCTTCCACAAAATAAAAACAAAAAACAATGCCTCACTGCCAGTCCCTCCAAAAAACTGAGATATGAACACAAAAATCAGCCCAGGATACATCTTTTATGTTTTGCATGCTATTTTAAGTAATAGAAGTTCTTTGGGCAAATAAAGCACAGTTGTTGCTGTGCAATTTGATGGCATCTATTTGAGTTGCACAAGTAYAACAAATTATCCACGTAGAAAAGATTTACGAAGTTATGTTTTCTCCAAAACAGAGATGAAGAAAAAACACCTTTAGCTCTCATTTACTAACAGGAATTTTGAAGTATAAATACAGCAACATTTTTGTCACCAGAAAGGTGATGTCACAGCAGGTAAACCATCAAAAAGAGCATTTCTGTTCCACAGATTCCTGAGCAACCAAATTCTGCAGTCTGTTTRAAGCTGGGCAATGGATGCAAAGGACGCATTTTCTTCCTACCTACCTCTGGGACGTAGATAGCTAGTAAGAAAACACCTGAGCTTGAAGAAAACACCTGCTTGTACCCTTCCCACAACATTGGCATCACAGGAAACCTCAAACCCACTCATGGTTTGGAGATAATATTTTTTTAAAGTTTATGCTCTGTTGAACAATAAACAGGACTATCACAGACATCCACAAAACTACTACAGTTTCACCGTTCCAACTTCTTACTTCCAATATTTCCACAGATTTCAATGTCAGCCAAATTGCTTAATTACTTTTCAGGATCTATCTGCAGCTCCCTTAAAATCCCCGCCCAGGCAGGAGCTGTGTGCCTGATCAGTAGGCAGCGYGTATTGCCTGTGTACAGCTCCCCTTGTGCTAAGGGACTGCAGCTGAAAAAAACTGATATATGCAGAGAGCCCACCTCCTTCCAGGCGATGTGCCCAGCATCCCTAAACGCCCTGCCCAGCAGTCCAAGCTCAACAGACAGAGCAGTGCTTGCACTCACATTGCCATACCCAGCAGTAAATATCYGAGCCCAGGAACTTTTCAATGTGCTGCCCCTTCTGCTGCCCCAAGCGCACCTATAAAATATGTTACATTCCCAACTTGAGCCCAAATGCCTGCCCAATTAAAGGAGCTGTCATTTATCTCAATGCTTTTGATGTTAGTATGGCACTCCAGCATCCTGCCAATGATACAATGCCAACGGATCGGATCTTGTCAGGCAGGGATGCAAGGAACACTGTTTCATGATTTTTTTTTAATGACCTTCAGTGTTCCCCTCCAATTCAGGCTGTTTTATCAAAACGATAAAACAGACAAAGTTTCAGCAAAGGCAGAGCTGTTCTTTTCACATTACTGTCACTGCAGCTGCATTGCCATAAACATCCATGGCACCTTCCCAAGCAAATAAAAGTGACACGGATGAATGTCCCAGAGAACTTAATTCCTGACATATCTTGAGACAAAGAGCCACAGTTCAAGCATTCGAGGGCAAGGGGTCACCCTGGAGACAAGGSAAGAAGCTGACAGAAAAGGTAGAGAGAAAAAAAAGAAGCCATCCAGGGTTTTTTTGCACAAAAGGCAGCTGAGGGAAGAGGAGGGGAGTAGGTAACGAAGAAGAAAGAAATGATTCAGTGACATAGAAAGCAGGAGGAAATAAGAATCTCAACCAAAACGCAGGAAGAAAGAGAAAGCCAGCGAAGAGACTGATGAGGAGAAGCGACTGTTGTGAACGTGGAGAGCATCCTCATGTGTCTCGCTCAAAATGTCAAGACAATCTCAGTGCATCCACGGCACATTTAACTCCTGGCACAGAGGGTTTGCAGTGACCTTGAGTGGGGAAATCTGTTTAAAGGACCATGAGCTTCTAACATTTAGAAAAGTATTTTGGAAACAGTACATCCCAAGTCCACGGCTTGCCCCATCTGGTTGTTAACTCCAAGCCCTGTTCCTGCAGTTCTTTCTTTACCAAATTATTTACTAAGTGCATTAACATAAATGGAACTCGAAGATTTATTTTTAATTAAAAAAAAATAGGGAAAGAGACCTAAGCACGCTGTTAATATTGCCAATGCTTTTCATGACTTCATTAAAAAATAAATTTTAAGATTCACCTTTAGTAGGTCTTGTAATAGAGCTATTTTTCATTGACTCCGTGAARTTCCTTTCACATTCCTTTTACTAGGAAAATTAAATGCAAAAGTAGATCTATTTTTTTCTAAAGCAGATACTTCCTCCAATAAGGAAGCAAAACAATTAAATTATTTATCTGCCATGTATAGGAACAGTGAAAAAGAAAATCAAATCATTAGCTTTCTTCAAAACAGGAAAGGAAAGAAATCTCTCAGGCAATACTTGCTTCTTCTGTTATGAATGTTGCATGAATTGTAGTCCAAAGCACACGGCAAGTTTTTTGGAGAATGGGAGGCATTTTCTGCACTTTCAGAATTGAACTTGTCTGTCTCCCAGGTCTTCTTGCACTGCATGACACTTCCCAACAAGGAACATCTCTCCAGATCTTGGAAACCATGAAATGTCCAGGATCCCTGTCCGGAGGGATGAGGTCAGAGCCCATCTACTGGTGAGTTGCCTCCAGGGACCTGACCCACGTATTAAAGTCAAAAGATCCACACAGCATGTCAAGGAAGCTAAGCCAGGGAGTACCAAAGAGATGCATTTTAACTSTCCTTCCATTATCTCCCTCCATTCCTTGTGGCAGCCAACATGGATGCACTGCAAAGCTCAAATAAACTGCAACCTTCTGAAGCTTTTTCCTAGTAATCCAGGCTTCCAAACATTTACCATGCATATAAACTGCTATTTACACCTATTCAGAGTRCCTCCATGTCCCAAAGTGGCAAACAATGGAGCCCAGCGCTTTGAGCTAATCCAACATTTGCCATACAAAGGAGTAATAACTGTAAGCAASTGCAAAAACCTAGGCAGAATAAACACCTATTTTTCCCCCTGAAGGAAGACTGAGCAGCAGAAACAAAAGGCTATTACACTTCCAGATAAATGTACAAGGGATTACRTTTTTCTTATAAATATAAAACAGAATGAAAACATAATTTGTTTCAAGTACAATAATTCAAATAAGCAAATTTAGATACTGTTTCATTTGATACCCACATACTACATTTCATTGCAACCTATTAAGCACAGAAGGCTAAACCCTTCTATTTTTCAAGGAAGTGAAGTGTGAAAACATTCAGGTTACATCTCCTAAAAAAAAAAAAAAACACTCTCACATTAGTGCTTTCATTCCTTTTGTGGTATCACCTACTCTGCCCTCCTCCTTGTGTCCACATTCAAACAATGACCCAAGGCCTTTTCAGAGCCCATGAGCAGGTGTGCCAACACCCAGGGACAGCAGGAGCCGTGCCACAAACAAGGAGGGATTTGCAGGCAAACCCAAAGGGTGACAATGCCCCCCCTCACCAGAGAGTGTCCCTTGGTTGGAGGGCAGCCAGCCGAGCTCAAGAGACACGACCCAGAGCGACCAGTTGCTCTCCAGATCATCTTTCCTGCTCTCCTTTGGGGGTTTTGGTTCAGTGCCACTCGATGCAGTGTCAATTGTCACCCAGAGGTCTCAGAGCAGCTGTCAATCAACAGCTGCAGGGCACGGCTCACCCAGAGGACAGGCACAGCAAAGCAGGGCTGCCTCCGGATGCCACTGGCCATCAGGGGGGTGGAGGAAAACCCAACATCTGCAACCCTGAAATTACAATTATGCCAGGAAATTGAACAAGGCCAGGACACCTGATCATCCTCACACAAACTGATATCCCTCACAYGGGTTTGTTTCAGCAACAACTTCCTGCCACCATCGAGGAAAGGCAAAGGGCTTGGGACAAACCGAGGACTGTACCCTAAGTATCCTAAATAAGTGAACTGAGGACAGCCAGCCTGTTTTAGGGGATTACCTCCCTAAGTACAGCTGGCCCACACCACCCATCTTGGAGCTGCAGAAAGTACGAGAGTACAATCAAACAGGAGTAAGGCCTCCTGTCATCACAGTTCATTTCCCAAGCAAAGCGTGCATCTGGCTCCCATAGCAGTCCCTGAAACATTGCCAAGCGTTTGGATACTACCACGGCAAAGGCAACATAAGGCCTTGAAGTACGCAGAATTTTGCTGTCCTCAAAATAGGGGTGATCCGATCACTCCTGCCCAAGCATGAACAAGTAGGCTATTTCTGGAAGTAAAGGATATAAGAGATATACTATGAAGCTGAAGACAGTTCTCAGAAGAGCAGGCAGACAAGCTAAAGCAGCCTCCAGATCAGACCAGCCATGCACTTAGAGCATTTATATTCTGCTTATACAAGGCAACTATTTTCAGCAGGACTCATTATTTAAAATCCTTCACACACCCCCATGCAATGCAGCAAGAAAGGTTAGAGCTTCATTCCCCTAGTGAATTCTCAACATAATTTGACAAGGGTAAAGCATTGCTCTTGTTCATCAGGTTAAACACAGACCCTGTCACATCACTGGAGGTGCTCTGGACAGCAGGCTCTTCCACCRTCCACCACACATTTTGACATTGTGTCTCTGTGTGTGCACATTTCTTGCAAGGGACAGTTTGAAACAGCTTTTTTAAAATGGTAACAGAGCTAATATTTGCCTCTGCTTCCCCACGCACAAAGTATACACACTTCCCTCATCGCATGTAGAATAATGTGACCCAGAGCAATACCTCGAAAATTTGGAATAATGACTGTAATCCTCAGAGTTTGAGGAGGATTGTGAGACTCAAGCAGCCCAGAGCTCCCATAAAAGTAATCCAACAATAAGACGACTCCACTTCTGGCAAATGATGCTTTACTAGCACCTCAAAGGGCTGAGGTGCAGAGTTTCTTGTCTCCGTAAGTCATATGATCTAYCTTGTCTAAATCAGTAAGCAAAATCAAATCAGACCAACTCATTGTAAGTGTAGCAGCCAGAGGCCTTCATCTCACAACACCAGCAGTGCATAAAAAGCAGAAGTGTTAGTGCAGCATTTTAAAATACATTTTCACCCAGCACAGAAGCCACGGATTTGGAACACATCACCAAGGGCTCATTTCTGCAGCATGCCATGATACCAGCAAGGCAGACAAGTGTGTATGATGGCCTGCCTGCCTGCTTCCTGCCACCCTAAGCAGGTCTTCATGGATGCCACATAGGAAGCCCCCTGTGCAGCCCCAAAAAGTGCTGAAAAAAGAGATGAAGGAGACAAAAGATCAACACACAGATCACTTCCTGCCAAGATGTCAACTTGTCCTGCCTGGTCTTTGCTCTCCTGAGTGGTCTGATTACCCAACTGCAGGAGAGGGGGTGAGCCCTGCTCATGCAGGGTAAACTCCTCTGTACTTGAAAGTGGGAGCAGCAAAAACAGTAAATGCAGACAGACATAAGCAAGGCAGCATTTTCATACAGCAGCAGCAARTCTGAGACTTCTAAAATGAGAGGTRGAAAAAAATTCTCATCACATCAAGACCCAAATCAGCATGTAAGGGCAGGTTCAGTCTGGCAATTACACTGCACAATATCCAGTCACCAAAACCACAAGATGTCACATCAGATGTCTGCTGTCACAGCTCCTTTGTTCCCATCACCAGCTGACCCAACACAGATAAAGCTCAGCTGGGCACTCCTACACACACAGCGACTGTACTTCCCCAAAATGCAGGCACACAATCAGGTCTGATGAGCTCCTGGGAAAGCAGAGAGACAAGGGCTGCCACCCTGTCACTGCATGGGGAGATGCAAGCCATGTATGCTTCTGAACAGTCATTCATATGTGATTTTAATAACTGTGTATAGCCTTCCACAATAATAACCACAATCAGTGTTGATGTTAATTACTTAAGTTTAAATACAAAACATAATGAGATGCTGCAATTCTATTTTCAGTCAGTTTTTACCCTGAACATTAAACGTCATTCAGCTTATTAAAAAAAAAAATCAGTTTAGCACAGTCATCTTAAGGGACTTGCATGTTTTAATCATCAGTTTTAATTAGGCTAAAAAGTAGAGTATAAATCAAGGTCCTTTTTGAGGCACTATCAAAAAGCACCAAAAAGGTTCCATTCTTTATTTGACTGAAGTGCACATTATGCTAAAGTGTTAATGACAGCAAACAAGAGCAACTGAAATCAGTCTCCTGCTAATTTTCATAATTTGTAGTAGAACACTTTTCTAATTAATAATAGACTTCTAGAGACATCTATGTTGACAAATACACACAGGCCACACTGCTTCACCTTGCTGACATCTTTCCTTCAGTGCTGATGTACAAGGTGCTCCCACACTTTTTTTTTTTTCCTACAAGGCATTAAAACCCAGATTTTTTCCAGGAGTCTTCTGATTGCATCCCACTGTCCCAGTGTTTGTGAGCTACATTAAATACCAATATTTCAAGACAGAAGAAGTCAGTATCACCCACACAATGTAACTAGAGCTGACGAAAGAGTTGCCCTCCAATGATTACATTTATATGTGCTGCTTGCCTTTGCTCTAGCTCCCCAAAACCTGCAGAACCCACAACATTGACATCAACAAATGGCATCAAACTCTAGAGGTAGAGGTGTTCATTTGCTAAACTACCCCAATCAACTGAATGTATTCCTCAAGACCTAAATTTGAAAGCTTTGCCTCACCCTCCTAAGACAGGCAATTTCATGTTATTTTAATTTATTTTAAAATCCTGTAATCTCTCTCAAAGCTCATCACTTTTCCTAGTTGTTTCAGGCCCTTGACCCACACACATTTCAGGGAGCAGCAAGAATGAGAAGAAGCCAGCAAGAGAGGAAGGGGCTCTCAGAAGAAGAGTAAGAAAACAGCAATGCAGAAAAAGGCAAAGACCAGGAAAAGTGGGGAAACTGAAAGTTTAGGATTTCTGCACAGAACAGCCCRGTCCTAGCAGCTCTGTAAGGAAGATTTTCCCACTGCTTAACTACATTCACTATCAACCCCACTTGTCCTTCACAGCCTAAACCATTACCCAGTGTAAGTTGGGTTAAAAAAGATGCAKGCAGTGCCTCCAAGGAAGTCTCTGTGCAGGGACCACAACCCTCCCCACRTAACCCTAATTGTTATTCAGTTAACGAGTAGCGTGAATCTCACAAGCAGCAAACAGGAAACCAAAAGAACTCTGAGAGAGAACCTCACAGAACACACGTGTTTTTAGTCAAATTCTTATTTGTCCTAGAGAGACAGTTACCATAAATCACATCATCCAAAGGGTCCCTGTACTAAATTTGAGGGAAATACAGATTTTTTTTTATTATTTTTAAACACAAATTGACAGCCTAAGGTAATCGCTTATTTCTACACAGGGGGTCTTCTAAGAAAAACACTACCTATCACAAGAAATTACTTTTTTTCTGCCTAACATGCAGTAACTTTTTTTTTTTTTTTTTTTTTTTAATTTAAATACTCTAGTCACCCAAAAGCAGTTCAGAAGTCACTGAGTATCTTTTGGAAGCTTGTCTTGAAATAATCGAGAAGAAAGTTAGGCTAAAGCATTATTTAAAAACAAAAAACTACCAAGAATCACCAACAAACAAAAAACCCCAAACAACAAGAAAAAAAACCAAAAACTTAGAGGCAAAAATAAAACATGTCATTTGGACTCATCATGAAATACGGTTTAATCAAAGCTGGTTTTAGTCAAGAGTTTTCCCCCTGGTTTGAAGTTTCCCATTAGTCAGAAAATTAATCCCACACTCCAAAGTGACTGAAAAGAAATCACATTTTCTTCCTGTATTGCTCAAAATCTGGCCTGGCCATCAAACACTAAAATCCCATTTTTCATGTTCATTTGTTTTTTTCCAGTCATCGAGGGCAAATGAAAGGTAAGAGATTTCCAGGAGCCCTCACAATGACAAAGTTTTCTTAACAAGCACATATTGAATGTCTCCACCAAAACTCAGACACAACAGCTGGCTGATGTGAAAAAACACACTGCAGTAGGAAAAACGTCAAACCTCAAAAGAGAAGGGGGGGG
>NW_026623304.1:433464-447045 GCF_030028575.1 Malurus melanocephalus | reverse complement strand
AACTATTTGCATCTTAACAGGGATCTGTGAGTGTACAGTTTGTGATAATGACCCAGCTTGCTGTTAAACTATCTGATCCAAAACTAGGGAAACACTTCATAAAAGCCATTAAGGGCAGAATGTACTTAAATATTTTTCCTGAGTTATTTTCTTGGCTATCCCAAAGGCCATCCTCCACAGAGGTGGAAAGAGAGCAAAGAATAGCTTAGACTTTAGCAAGCACTMGGATGAAGTGAACAAGGTCAGGTTTAGCAGATTTTCTCTCAGTTCCTTGGGAAAGGGTACCTCCTGTGCCATATGCCTCTCCCGTCTCTAGTGATGCACACAGAGASCAGCTGTTGCTCCTATTTAGATACCACTCTATGCACCAGGCAAGAAAAGTATCACCTAGAGCAAGGAATGATGCCAGTGGAATGTTATTTTGAAAATGACTGCCTCCTCAATTTATCATCATCCAAGAGCAGCCAGAACAAGTAGGCAGTCCATTGGGAAAATAAATGGATTAATCAACAAAGAAAAGAAAATCTCTGAGGCCAGGTGAAAAGGGAGAGAAATTGCCAGGTCATGGGAGTTTTAAAGTTGTTGTTCTTTGCCTTCTCCAGTAGCTGGAGACTGACCCAGGACAAAGCACCTGGTGACCAAGAAAGGTCAAAAAGGCCAAAGGTCAAGGAACATACTAGAAACTACCCAGCCTGCCAAGATGCTGYGCTAGATATTCCACAATTATCCAGMAAGCTGTCTTTGGCTCTTGAGGCTTTACGGTACAGTGTGATGAAGTTAGAGCACCTCAGCAGCGGGGGATATCTAGTCAGATTCACCATGTTMAGGACACTTGGATTTTAATAGTTCACTTTTTTCTTTCACTATAGCCTTTACAGATTTAAGCTTGTACTAGCAGCACAATYAAAGGAGGAAGAAAATAAAAAAGCATGGGATACAAACATTAATACCTAGCATATCCACAAGGTACACAGCAGACCAACCACGTGTCTGCATCGCAAACCAGCATTGATACATTCTACACATGTGAAATTTGAGGCACTCCAGTTATGATCCAAAAGAACACAAAAGCACTCTCAAAGAAAACACAAGAACTAAAGTATTGGCTTACTGCTAATTCACTGTGCTGCAAACTCCTGCCTAAATGCAAATAAACGCTGTGTCCTTTAGGTCAGGTAGATGAAAAGTCTTCTACCAATAAAAGGCATCTGTCAAATTTGCAGTAGAGAGATTAAAAGCATTTGAAAGGTAAATCTGAAACCTCAGACTGAAACAACACTGTGCTTTCATTTAAACACATTACCCTCCATGGTTACTATAAAGCTCTTCACCCACAGTGTAATTTAAGGACCATTTGGATATTCTGTTTGGAAAAAGGTGCCAAATTAAGRAAAGTGGTGTCAAGTCCAGAAACTTTGTGAAAATGAAGCCCCATCGGTAATAGCACCCTGTAGGGTTTTATTTCAACATTATTACCTAATTGTAATGGTGCCATAGCATTTGCCTCAGAGACCCCCACCTCTGTGAACAGATCCTGCAGTGTCCTTGTCCCTCTCAGCCACACGTGCTGGTGACAGATTGTGCAGTCAGCAGCTCATGGTGGAAYAGTCATGTGAAGCACACAGCTGTACAAGGTCTGCAGACAGCCTGCCTGGTGACAYGGGCAGCCCACCCTTCCCTCAAGGCTGACTCCTGACATTCAAGGCAGAGAGGATCGTGCCCCTACAGCTCTCCCCTGCCTTGCTGATGCAGAGAAGGGGAAGAAGTTGGGCCAGCAGATGCCATCCACACAAGGAAGCAGCAGGCAGTGACAAGCCAACTGTGTACAAGAAGGGAGGTTTTTTTTTATTTATCTTTGTTCTCCAAAGGTACTGAAGCTAATATAGGCTTGTAGATCATGTCTGCCACACAGTATCACCCTAACCATTTCTASCCTGTTGTCCATTTGGAATCCTGTCTGGCAGAAAGGACAGAGAGCATAAATAATTCCATTTCTGCAAGTTTCATGAAAGTGAGGAGCCTGGCAGWAGAGACACCCCACACTACCTTCTACAACGAAGGAAAGAATCCAAAATACAAATCTGTCTCCCTTACTTCCCTTGCCCATGAAATTGCTGTCTTTTGTTAAATGATAAAGTTTAACTAGTAACTTACTCAAAGACCACAACAGAAATCTCCTACTATCTTCTGCAAGACGGGGACTGATAAATTTATTGACGTAATAGGTCTTGCTGCATTGGACACAGATAGCCCAGGCAAGGAGTTTCCTGATGTCCTACTGAAGTTGCAGGAAAAGAGTAATTTTCWTATGTTCCTTTCTCCCTGCTAAAGGGATAGATCACAAGTGCCACACCAACAACCCCAGCCATCACATAACCTCCAAGTCAAGTAATGGATTATTTACTATGTCCCCTATTTGAAAGGGAGTCAGTTAGTTAACARGCCATCAATTAATACTCAGCAAGGAACAACACCAAGAGAGGAACTGGTCTGAACAGCACGGCTCTTAAAACAAAGAGTGCTTTTATACCAGRTACCTCTGTGTTCAAGCCAGTATCTTGCTTCACTGAACATCTATTTTAATACATAAGCAASACATCCTGTTGACACCTATTCAGTCCTGCCCTACTTTGGCATGGCAGTCCAGAGAGTTCTGCAGGGTTCAAGTGAGTGCTCGGGCACATTCAAAGGATTATAATGCAATGCATTGGAGGGCAGGAGGCAAAGCTTTGTTTCCCACAACAACATCTGAAGGGCAGCATCCCCTCGAGGTCGCAAACAAAGTTACCCTGGAGACAGTCTCTGAGGAACAGTGACAATTCTCCACAGATAAGATGATCTGTTGGGTTGGTAYTTGAAGTGGGGGGGATGGGTGTTGAGTTCTCTGCTCCTTGTTTGGGAAAAAGGAAGGGAAATGAAGGTGAGGGAAGGAAAAAATTATGTTCAGAACTTATTTCAGGATCTTTGTAATAAGAAAAGCCCATCACTCCTCTCTACTATACAATAGGATCATTTTACTGTCAGGAAGTAAATAGCTTTCTCAGTCTCTTTGCATGATTTTCTCTTACATGTTGCTTTCAGCTCTGCAATCTAATAAAAGCCGAACTCAATCAACCTCTCTGCAAAGGAAATGAGAACCTGCATTTATGGTCTTCATCTTGCAGAGCCTGGCAYCTCCACTCTTCAGACAAGGAGCCCAACCAGGAGAAAGCACCACACATATGATACCATGAGAACTCAGAGACATCGCAGAAGGCTGAGTCAAAATAGATTTTTTTTTTATTATTTTTTTTTTAATATCATCAAAGTCAAGTACTCTGCTTTATAAACAAACATACATCCACACTTCCCCAGGAAAAATGCCTTTCATTACTATTACTTTTCAGCTCTAATTAGCTCCTTCCCCCAACTTTAGCTACTATTTCTATTGCTTTCTAGGTATTATATCTGGTTACTATCCATCTTGTATGCGTATTTGGCTTCACACATAATGCTCCAGAGGTGTAAGCATTATTACTACATAACCACCAATGAATGCATCTATAAAAATTCAGGAACATTAGACAACTCTGCAGCTACCACTTCCATACGACATTCAGGTTGCCATGTCCCAGTGCAAACCACCAAAAATAAAACTATAGCATATATATTAAAAAAAAAAAAAAAATCACACACCACAGTGAAATATATTAAAATGGACTTGGAACCTAAATTGATTGTGAGTCTAACCCTCAGAGAGGTTCATACGCCACAGCAGTTCCCTTTGACTTCTGAGTTTATTCTTTTTAACTCACTGCATTTTCCTGAATGCTGGACAGACTGATCTCATCTCCTTGAATCAACTTTTCTGTGCCCTAAGCTTCTCACCATAATAGTTTTCCAGAGTGATATTGGATACACCAGCCCTCCTCAAAAGTTATTCTTGATTGCATTTTGCCAACTGGCCAGCAAGGGATAATGAAATTCAACATGTAAGCACTCCCCCAAGAGCTGGGGAATTTCACATCTGTCATATATTTACTATCCAAAAAGAAAGGCACTGTATTTGTGCAAGGGCTAGGGCTTTGAGAAAACAGGGCTGTCACCAGATGTTCCACAGCTGAGAGYCTGCGTAGCCTCAAGATGTGAGGCTAATCAGTGCAGGCCCTAAATAATTAAGTTACTAAGCTTTGCAAGAACTGCTGGCTGTTTAGAGAAAGACCACAATTCAACATCTTAGGGAGACAAAGGCAGAAAGAGCTTATACATTATATAGGTAATGGGGGATAGCCAGCATTCCCAGGGCAGAGTGTGCAGGACAAAGTAGAATCCCCACCAAGCCAGAAATCCAAACAGAGCAGTCCCACCTTCTGGGGCCTGCTAGGAAGATTTTGGCACCAGTGCCACAAATCACAGCAGAGAGCAAAGAGTCTAAACCATTTGGGTTTCTACTAAACAGCGTTCCCGATGCTGTTTTTAATTAAGTTCCCCAAGGACACTGCACAGAGACTGTAGGTTCATCCATTTTGTCCCTCCTCTCCTCCATCTTACTGTCTTCCACCTCTTTAATCTAAGGCTCCTGTGAATTCAGGTATGCAATCTGAAACAAGGWCTGTGGCTGGCAGGATGCAAGGATGTGCCTGCAGTGCCTCATCACAACCGCTCTGTGTCTGGAGAGGCGGCAGCGCTAAAGACACACAGATTCAACTTCTTACAAATAAGAGCTCTCCAAATTTAGGTCCAGACTTGTTCTGTTATAAAGGAAAGCCATTTGGTTTGTGCCTGTGTATTTTTTTTTTTTTTTTAATGGCTGTCCAATACTGTAACACAGGACTTTCAAGCACTTTTGTCACCATGGCTCAGAAATTCTAAGGTATCTGCTGATGATACAAATTCATTATGTATTTGGCACCTGGCCAAGAGGCTATTTTACCCCCCAATCAAATTAAGGAAAACAACTAAACATTATTAGATATTTTAGTCCTCAGAATTTCCCCAGAGCAATATCTAACAGTAAGATTTTTAATTGCACATKCCTATAAGACTGCAAATTGTGATGACAGGTTGGATTTCAAGCCATGACAAAGACATGAAGGCATGTCAAATGTTCCTTCCATTATTCCAAGTTTACACAGACCTCTATGGGTTTATTTATATAAACAGCAGGAAAATTACATTTAAAGCACATATACACACTCACATGTATATAAACACGCACACAAACAACTAAGCTCCAGCTCCACTCCAACCTGACACGAGCTTTGCCTCTAAACCAACAGGCACATCTCCCCCTCCACCCTGCTGCAGAGAGAAGTGCTACACGAGAATGACATACCAAAACCAGTTTCCTTTCTGTCATCTGCTCCCTKGATACTAAATCAGCCCTTACTGCAGCCTCCAGCATTTCAGTCATAGAAACAAGATGTTGTGAATTAAAAGTTGGAGGCAGATGTCCAGTAACAAGAGCTACAGAGGGGGGGAAAATTTAAAACAAATTCTCATTTAAATCAGCAGCACTGATGGACTTCTAATTGTTCCKAGAAGAGCTTGAAGGGGATCAGTCTACCAAGAGAGTAAGAAGCAAGCACAATGCTGTAACTCTCAGGGCAGGGGAGCAGCCCACAATCAGTGAACTCACTGCAAGCGCTAAAATTAGAGAGATTAGCCCAGGGTATCTTCTCCTCCATGTCATTCCAGTTTTCCCCAAARCAACTCCTCCAGGCTGAGCAAACAGATCCAAAGTGCACTTACATGGAATCACCAACTTACCATGGGATTTGAGATCAGACCCCAAACCCTCAATGTTTAAATGGTTTATTCATTTATGGTGCTACATTCTGGAGATTTATGAACAGGTGACAGTTTGACTGAACTTCTAAAAGCCATTGGGCATCTCATTTTCCACAGATTATGGTATATGAGGGAATGACAAAAACCAAACTACACATTTCTAGTCCCTACCTCTTTTTCTGCCCATTCTAATGCACAGACTGTCTTGAGGAGGATTTTTAGCCCCCATGAGTCTTACAGGAAACTAACTTACACTTCAGGATGTGTAACAAGGCACCCAACACTATCAGGCACTACAGAAAGCAGCACAACACAGCAAAAGAAAGGAAATACATCAAAGTAKATGCTGC
The DNA here is from genome assembly GCF_030028575.1 of Malurus melanocephalus. NCBI lineage: Eukaryota > Metazoa > Chordata > Aves > Passeriformes > Maluridae > Malurus > Malurus melanocephalus. The sequence continues at coordinate 440,926 of NW_026623304.1, read as the reverse complement.
TCTGATTATACTTCCTTGAGTGTATGGGAAGGATTTGGTACTGCACTGAAACCAAAAACCCACCAGCCCAGGCCCACGCTTGCTACAATGGGCAGATTGCAGCATCTGTGTGGTGCTGGCTAAAAATCCACTGCACATCCCACAGCTTGGAGCAGAACCAGCACAGAACAGGGAGCATCCTGCCAGGCTCTGGGAGGGATATTCCAGGGAGGTTGCCCAGCACAAAACTGTATGATGAAATCGGGGAAATTCAAAGTGAGGAAAATCTTCTGAAGTCTCCGACATGCTTTTAATTTTTTCCCATACCACAGCATCTTTCCCAGATGAGTTGCTTGTTGAGTAGCAGGAAATGTCTTCCAAATTCAAATAAAACCACATTACCAAACATTTCCAACTCCAAAAAATCATGATCAATAAAGAAAACAACTCAACAACAGTGAATATGCCATGGGGTAATAAACATCAGATGGCTCTAAGATTCCTTTAACATGAGTGGCGTTGATAAAATGGATGTTAGAGATATCTTCTGGGGAATCTGCAGTTTCATTTGCAGTAAAGAGCTGCTTCTTGCCATCTTTGCTGGGCAAAGGGTGCTCTCCCTAACAGGAAAACAGCAGGTCTGCCCAGATCCTCTGGGAACAGGTTAGCAGCAGCTGAGGAGGAGGTGAAAGAATGAAGGTGCCCATAATTCATTCCCTCACTRTCATTCTTTTCTCATTTTAGCTTTGAGTACCTCAACATGCCCAGCCTAAATATGCGATAGAATCAGGGCCAGAAAACTCTCAGATGTTAATATTTTTTCTATCCAACTCCAATGGTTTAAGCTCAGCTAAAGCTTTTAGAAAAAGAAAACAGAAATGACAACCCATTTTGTGGGCATATTCCATCCAGGAAAGAGGTGTTACAGCTGCATGGGAAGGATGGGCATAGCAAGCTTTAGCACTTAGAAAACCTGGCCTTGGCTTCCCACCTGCYCTGCTGGAAAGGGTGTCTCTGCCCCAGCATTATGCAGCTGCTTTGCCTGTGAAAATGTCCTTTGATCTGGCACTTCTCCATGTATTATACAGGGGGAACAGATGCATGGCCTCACCCACCAAACCCCTTCACCCAACCCAAAACGGCAGGATCTCTCCAAGCCCKGCCAGCTTCCTATCATCTTTACCACAAAAAAGGTTTATCTGGAAGTTAAGCATTAACAAAGTAGATAGAAATCAGCAATTAGCCAAATTAAGGTAATTCTGCAGTAGGTAAAAACAAATAGGGAATGGGTGAGAAGTTATCATCCCTATTAATGAGGTTAAGGAAGGGGAAGCTGCTCGATTCTGCTGCTCTTTCTTTAGAGCACCAGCCTCATTCAACCTCAACTTGCCCCAAAAATCAAACCCTTTTTGAGTATCTTGCACATCCAAGAAAACACAGGACAAGGTGTCTTCTCACGTGTAGAAAGCTGCACATGTGAAAATATTCCTGGTCCTCCATGGTATCTCTGGGTATTAGCTAAGGGATGCCTGTACTCAATATAGTGAGCTTTGATCCATTACTTTTTTCAGTTCTGGTTGCTTAGRATTATTAACTCCAAAAAGATGTATAGAGAGATCGTTCTCATGTTTAATTGGAAAACTCAGRCAAGCTTTTTTGACTGCTTTTTGTTTTGTTTTTAAAGTATTTACATCTAATGCCAAACCACAGTAATTGCATCACTTACATGGAAAATTATTGTGGTTTTYCATTGAGGTGCTGTTCTTAATACCCATATATCCATCAGAAGTCAAATAGCTTTGGCCCCATCAATACCCTGATGAGCTGTAAATTGCTGGAACATCAGTAAAACTTATTCAGAGAGGAAGTTCCTTAAAAGCATCCACTTTTAATAGCAATCCCCTATTTATTCTCTGCTTAGCTATGACAAGGACTAGTGAGGAATAKAGGGCTAACTAACAGCACTTCCTAGCCAGGGACTGCTACAGAAGAGACAGACCTGGATTAACATGGCTGGGTGAATTCAACATCCTCCTGTATCCCAGAAGAAAGCCAGGCAATGCCTCAGAGATCCCATCATCTCAGTGAACAAAGCCCCAAGCACATGGCTGCTCATCATTTATTTTTTTTAAAACAATTCATTGGGAAGAAAGGTTTAGCCTGATAACCTTTAAGCACCCTTAACTACATGTGCTTTGACTTTTRACTTCAATTTAAAAAAATAATMRTTTTAAAGGTTTGTGGAAARAYAAAGGGAAAGGAAAATTGAGAAAGACTTTTAAGGCATTCACAGTCTCCTTGYTTTTCTTCTCCAGTACCACCCAAGCCATTTTCAGGTTGGCTTATTTTTCCCCAACACATCATCTTGATCCCTTTCTAATGCTTTTCCAAACTGCTGCCACCAAACCCCCTTGTCTACTTGCTCAGCACCTGCTCAGACCAAACCCAAATGAACCAGGCATTACATCTGTATAGCCTGGCCTGGGAGAAGATTGGAAAGCTCCAGAGACTGGCTGCAAGCTAAGGTTTCCAGATCAAATCAAGAYGAGGTCAGAAACCTAATCATCCTACTTAGCAACTGCCTGGCAGGTGATACAGAATGARTAGTTAAGAGTTAGGTCTGCTTTTTAGACAGCAGAGGTCTGCACCACAGCGCTTGTTCATTACCTAGGGTTAATAACGACACAAATATAATTTTTCMGGATTTAACAAAACTCTTCATTGCACAAAACTATTTACACCTCTTTGTGAGAATCTCCGTGTTGTACTTTTCGATTCTGTTTTTTAAAAAGTGACTTTTCTTAAGGAAGTTCACCAATAAAAGCATTTTTACAATCACAGTGAAATATAATAGGAATTAAATTATGGCACAATAATTCACACTTGACTGCACAGAGGCCATTTGGCCTTCATCTTTGTGTCTGAATGTGCTGGGTGGGAATTACTACACTGTAATTCACATGCTGTCACATCTTATGGCTTGGCTAACACTCGAAAAAATCAGAGTGCAGAGTTGGTCACTAGAGATCAGAAATCAGTCTTGGCAAGAAATAGTTACAAATGACAGAAGCATCAGATATTGCAGGCCTGAAAGCTAACACAGATTACCCCCTCCTGCTGCTGTGAGAGCAAGCACGTTCTCTACAGCTGCAGTTCAGAAAGAAACCCCCGTGTCCTGCTCCTGTACATTGTACATGTCAAAAATCATCAAATGTTTGGCATGGGAAGGRACTTAAARATCGCCCAGTTCCARCCCCCCTGCCATGGACAGGGACCACCTCCTGCTAGATCAGGTTGCTCAAAGCCCCACCCAACGTGAGCTTCAACACTTCCAAAGAAGGGATATACCMWCAACTTCTCTGGGCAAACTGTTCCAGTGCCTCACCACCCTCACAGTGAGKACTTTCTWCCTAATGCCTAATCTAAACCTATCTTCTTCTGAATTAAAGCCATTACCCTGTCTCATCACTACAGGCCCTTGTATAACATCTTCCTGCAGCTTCTTTCTTGCCCCCCTTTAGGTTCTGGGAGGCTGCCATCACATCAAAGCCTTCTCCAGTGTAACAACCCCAGCTCCCTCAACCTGCCTTCCTCAGAGAGGTAAATCCCTCTGATCATGTCCATCTCCTCATGCTGTGACCCCAGACTGATGCAGCGCTGCAGGTGGGGTCTCACCAGAGCAGAGCAGAGCAGAGCAGAGGGGCACAATCCCCTCCCTCACCTGCTGCCCACGCTGCTTTGGATAAGCCCAGGACAGAATTGGCTTTTTCAGACTACAAGCACACATTGCCAGGTCACATTTTGCTTCTCATCCACCAATACCCACAGAGCTGCTCCCAATCTATTGTCCACACAGTATTTGTGCTTGCGATTGCCCCAATCTTGGTGCAGCACGTTCTATTTGCCTTTGTGGAAYATTACAACCCCTTCTCTCGTCTGTTCAGACCCCTCTAGATGGCAATCCATCCCTTAGGCATGTTAACACATCACACAGCTTGGTGTCAAGAAACTTGCAGAGGACGCACTTGATCCCTTTGTCCATGCCACTGATGAAGACATTAAATAGCCCTAGTTCCAATATGGACCCCTGTGAGTAGAAGATCTTGTTTCCTCCCTATAGCAGGAAGATTCTATAAGCAGACACACTTGCCAAAAACTGAAGAAAAAAACCACATGATCAGAAAACCCCCTTAAGATCTCCCTCCTTACTTAGTGTGGAAATTAGACACAAAAGAAGTGGATCCACACACYGATCTCTGTACTGCGTAATGGCTTCAACAAGAAATAAATAGTGGATAGTCTAAGCAAGGCTGAATTTCACCCTCTATCAGCTTATAGATTGATCTGTCATCAGATGGGGAACTTAATACTCTAAATTTTAGTATAATGCTGCTAWTGAAAGCACTGTAGTATATACAGAGAACAGCCACCCCTTTTTATMAGGAAAAGCCTTTCTTGATCACTTGTTCCACTATGGAAAAGGTGGCACGGCTGCAGGTAATACAAATTGCCAAGAATAGCAAACATTATAAATATTTCAAGGATGATTAATCTTTAAAACACTGAAGTTAGGCAGAAGCCTGGAAGTCAACTTGGCTATTTCACAACTAATAAAACATGTATCTTGTATTTCATTGTGACTGTATAAAGAGTATTGTAGTAAAAGGCAATTATCCACCATTCACTAGCTAACATAACACTTGTACAAGTATAAAAGAAACACAGTATGTATTTTAAGCAGTGACAGTATTTTCACCGTATTAAAATAGTAGCGAGGCAAATGTTCAGCTCACATTAAACAGCACTCTGTCACCAAAGACCAGCCTGCTAGCATCATATATTCCCCCAAGATAGATAATGCTGCTTGCTTTAACAGAATCATTGTCACCAGGCAACTACCAGCACAGCTCAGTAATAAATATTTCCACTGTTCCCACAGAAACTGGCTCGGCATCTGGACCTGCTAATGCCTGGAGAAATCAGCCTGACCTTGGAGTGCCATTTTTTCACAAGGATGCAGCCCTCGCCACGGCTGTCTCCCAGAAGCATTGCAAAGATGGAGCTCAGAGGGCAGGAACAGSACTGCACACGAGGCTCTCTTCCTTGCAGCTGCAATGACTTGAAAGGACTTCAAATTTCATTTCCTACTCTGCGAATGATAAATTAGTTCAGCCCCATCTCAAGCTAATTCTCATATGGAGAGACAAGATGGCATCTGTCCCTAAACGCAGGAAGGTCACTTCACAGCTATGCCACAAGACTGCATAAATAAATTCTTGGAGGCAACTAGTTTTTTTGAAGTTTAGAACTGGGCCAGCAGCATCTGCAGTGCTGCCAGTTTGGTGCTGTCAAGTATCAGTATTCGGCCTTAAGCTTCAGAACAACACCAGGCTCCAGGCCGTGTCAGGCTCTGTCTGAACTACAACCTATTTCAGCTTAAACTCAGCTTTAAATCTCCAAAGTTATTTGAGAAACTTTGCTGCACTTGCAACTTCCCCTGGGATCAGATAACTTTTGTCTAGCCTGTCCTAGCTGCAATGTCAGATTGCCCTGGTTTTGGCTGGGACAGAGTTAATTTTTTCTTAGTAGCTGGTACAATGCTGTGTTTTGGATTCAGTGTGAAAATACAGAATCATATTTATATATGAGGCTGGAGGGAAGTAAGCAAGCATCTGCACGGTGCTTAGCTGCTAGCTGAGCTTAAACCATGACACAGATCTCTGTTGTTTGTCCTGTAATTTCAGCCAGGCTTTGGTTACATGATTGTTTAGCTTGTCCTGACTTCAGTTTTGCTTATCTTTGGCCAAGTGTGTGATTCTAACCCAAAAACCACATTGTATATCAAAGAAAATGTCAAGAAATTTAGGCAATCCCCAGAATGACTAACTAACCCTATGGATCATCAGGAGGGAACCGTGTGCAACCCATTAATAAATACAGGTTAAAACATATACAAAATAACCCCAAACAGCTGCAAGGCCACCAGGAACCAAAACCCACAATTGGCACCACACTTTACCCAAGCAGGATCCAGGATGCTGACAGCTCTCTCTCATGTCACAAGTACAAGGCCAGAGCTTAGCAGCACAAGAAACATGTAAATAGCCTCTCCWGTTGATTTTATAGCACTTGTGACAATCTCCAACAGAACCCAGGCAATGTGGATTATTGCTTCATCAGAATAATAAGTGGCTGTCCATTTTTGGATTGTTAAAAACAGCAGCTTACCAGCATTAACTTATTCTTTGTTGCCCATCATATAAACGGGCAGCACAATCCTTTAAAAATAATTTTCAAAGATCTTTGSATACAACAGGCCTTCAGCTCTCTTCCAGAAACTAAAGTAAATTATTTGTTTGGAGATATGCAAAATTTCACCCCACAGCGATCACCGTGGTATYCTTCCTATCCTGCTCTTAACAGCATGCAGCTCTGAATCCCTTTATTTCTATTATTATTTTTATTCAGCAGCCTGGAAGTCTTAAATCTCACAGTTCTGAGCCACACACGAGCATGACAGCAATGTGACAGAGCAGGTGTACATCTCTCCARGCTTGCAAACTGAGCTGCTGCCTGTCATGCCCATCTCACTGCAAGTGAACTTTGACAGGGTTCATTTGTGGGTAAAGAGAAATCTGCTTTGTTTGGGGTCAAGGGGAGGAAGGCTGAGGAAGAGAACAGCTGCTCATTCCAGAAAACGCCTCTTGGAAATCCACCTGCTACAGGGAAAGAGGATCAGTTTGCTCAGGTGTTTGTGGGGGAGGAACACAAACCAAGGAGCCCTTTTTCTGAGGGTCCAGACCTTCAGATGTTTTGGGGAAAGTTTACAGAGGGGCAAAAAGAAGGTAGGGGTGCAAAAGTCCTGTCCTTAGGAAAGGATGAAAAAGGCTTTACTTTTATTTTTATTGCTGATGGTTTGGTTTTATTCCTTGGTATTATTTCAGTCTATCWTGTGTAATTATCTGATTCTGTATAACAGGTTTAGTTTAATGCAACAAATGGATTTACAGGTTTTGCTGTAGCTTAGGAAAGGGAATAGCTTTTAGGGGCCTTCCCACTGCTCTAGRTTGTGCCACACATGCAAGTTGTAAGCTATTTTCTATTCAAGTCAAGGGCAAGAGTAAAGAAAGGAGCCACTACACAAATCTGCTATTATCTTGTATTTCACATGACTTAAATTTTTGTTGAGCTATGATTCAAAGCAGTCTGAGCAAAAGTAGACAGTGCTGTGCCTGTGCATTTTGGATACAGCAGATTACCATCACCACCGAGGAAATGYGAGGACTCATGACTTTTTCCCCTTTTATGATTTCTACAGCTTATCAGCAAGATGACATTGTACCAGGGCAGTATTCTGGAAGATTACTTTTCATTTTGCAGATCACTGAAGTATRCACCCTTTGACTCCACACCTGTCATCACAGCACAAGAGACACCATCTACTCCAAGAAATGAAATAGCTAAAACAAAAAAATACAAGTCC
>NW_026623304.1:426534-433424 GCF_030028575.1 Malurus melanocephalus | reverse complement strand
CCACCTCTTAAAAAATCATCAAAAACATCAAAACAACACCACCACCCCTCCAATTTATGAGATCACTGGTCTAAGAAATCTGTCCTATAATGCAGCTACCACTATGGATGAAGAGGCTATGTCAGGGAGCTCAAAAACGGAGTGAGATGTAGCAAGGTCAGTCTGAAAAAGTAGTTCATAGCATCTCCAGCAATCACTACAGGACTCATTTCAGATCATGACAGAGGAACTCAGATGCTTGAGTCCTGTTAAGCATAAATTATGAATGCTTTCTGCATACAGTGCAAAGGGACTACTAAAAGGGAAAATAAAAAAAAATTTAAAAATAATTAAAAGCAGGGCTTAACTAGGCTATTTTTATGAGTAAAGTGAGGTTGTGGCATGTGTTTAAACAACTTGCCAAAGTTCTGAGATGGAAGCCGCATGCTGGCCACTCAGAGATCAGAACAGTGAGAACCAAACCTCACCCTCTGGCTCAGACTAAAGGTGTTCCCTCTCCCCTGTCCAGAGATGGCTGTCACACTTTCACTGTCACCAGACCAGACAATGTGTGCCTTGGTTAGATGTGTGATGGTCACACCACCACTGAGTGCCACAGCCACCACAGCAAGCACATTTACTACATTTAGTCTGTAGAGCAGCAAAGGGCAGAAATATTTCCAGGCATAGTTCCTSCATCTCTGGCATTTGCTCATCTGTACCATAATGTGACTCCCAGAATACTTGTGACATTTTCCTTTACTATGACCATCAGCACGACTTTTCAGCTACACAGTGGCACTGAGRATCTCTAACAGAACTGCCAGAGGCATATTTAAACTATTAATTGCTTTARCTGTTACTACCACTTAATTATAAAGATTTACAAAACATTTACCATTTAACTTTCCTGGAGAGGACTGGAGAGCACCTTTATGAATAGCTCTTTTATTCCATCCCAATTGGTCAACTTAGTTTAAATTCTCATTCTGATTTTCAAGTCAGTGAGGAGTTTTGCTTGAAGAACAATAACACAGATAGCCTTTGTGCCCAAAGGTGTTACATAAGCAGACAGGTTGTGCTCCATAGATGTTCAGCCAGTTATATTTTTAAAATGTTTTTCACCACATTCTTTCCTGTATTTTTTTTTTCTCCAGTGTCTTAGCACATACACAGAGAATTGGTAGAGCACAAAAAGCCTGATGAATATTTTAAAAGCAGAGGCCCAAAGCTTACATACAAAGAGTAATGTCATTACAAACGTGCTTCCAGTGGCCTGTAATAAAAATGAGATCCTTGGGAGAGTTCACCTTCATTTAAGCATCAGGAAAATGAGGCAGCCAGATTTTCCAAAGCTCTGACCTGAGCATTTRGTGGCTATCACTGCTAAGAGGAGTYCYTGAACCCCTGAGCACWTGTGAAACCTGGCAGGTTACTTCTASAGCCTACACCTGCATTTCTCATAGGAAAAGAACCCAACAGCCCTCAAAAGCTTATTTCAAAAAATTACATGTATCACACGTCACATAAGAGTTTCCTGGCTAATAAAAGAGATCACATTTTCCTGCTACAGCTCTGTAGTGGGTTTGCATGGCCAGGTTTTGGGGGTGTGGGGGGACAGTGCTGGTTACAGGGGTGGATTCTGTGAAAAGCTGCTTGAAGTGTCCCCCATGTCTGACAAAGGCAATGCCAGCTGGCTCCAGGACAGACCCATCAGTGGCCAGGGCCAAGCACCATCAGTGACAACAAGGTCAGTGAAGAAAGAGGGGCAGGAGATGCTCCAGACACCAGGGCTGACATTTCCATGCAGCCCATGRAGGTGAGGCAGCTGAGCCCGTGGAGGTTCACCAGGATGCAGAAAAGCACCTGCAGCCCATGGAGGAGGCTGTAAACCCCTGCACAGCCCGTGATGGACCATGCTGTGGTTCCATGGAGAGAGGAGTCCACTCTGGAGCAGCTTCTCTGGCTGGCAGGACGTGGAACCCCATGGGAGGAACCCCATGCTGGAGCAGGGGAACAATGTGAGCAGCAGAAACAAGATGTGACGAACTGAACATGACTACAATTCCCTGTGCCCCTGTATTGCTGCAGGGCAGGAGGTAGAGACAATTGGGAGTAAGTTCCTCTCAGGAAGAATGGAGGTGGGAAAGAAGGTGTTTTTAAGATCTCCCTTTATTTTTCATTACCCTGCTCTGATTTGATTGGCAATAAATCTGTTTTTCCCCAAGAAAAGGTCTGCCTAATGTAGCAGCTAAACTCAGAAAAAGGAACCTTTACGTGTCATCAGAGTTGTTTGTTTCAGCACTTAAGTCATAATGTAACCTGGGAATTCAAAGACCTGAGGTGCAAGCAGGGAAAGAAATCAACATCCTGGAAAAAAAACCCACACCATTAGGAAAAAACATAGACAAAATCCTTGCTATTTTCTCTTCTCTCTTCCCTTCCCACAGGCAAGTTTACAGCACCTCTCACTCACCATGGGCAAACGGTGTTAAGAGCATTGTGAAGAACAGCAGCTGTGATGACCACATGACTGTGAAGGAGAGCTTGAAAGTATCCCAGCAAACAAGGGTTCAAACAAAAAGGTGAGCGTCCTCCTGCACTTGCTTCCAACACTTCAACTGTTGTTGGCCTTCAATTCACATCCAAAAAGAGGAAGAAAAAATCAAAAATAATAATAGTAAAAAAAAAAAGAAAAAAAAATATCCCACAGCCAGTATCCAGAGTCTGAGACCTACAAATGAGAAAGGAAAAAAAAAACTGCAGTTAGTAAAACAGTAAGATAGGTGTTTTCAACCAAGTCTTGCTGYGTTTCTTTGCTGCCAGCAGCTGTAAAGGCAAATGTGTCTTCCCCACCCCCAGGCCCTTCAGATGCATGCACATTCCTACATAAAATAGGAARTAAAACTTATGCCTGTGCAGAGAATCAGTTACCAGTTGGTAGATAACCAATGCTCTGCTCTCTCTCTCAAAACAGGGCTCCAGACAGCAGTTTTGAACAAAAAAAGCCTAAGACCTTTCCCTCCCTTTTGCATTTCTGTCATGCCTCTGCTGTGGATGCTAACGGCAAGATACCAGGCCAGGCAGTGGGATTAGTAACATAGTTKGGGAGTATTTCCACTGATGAGATGCCAAAAAAGCCTCTCTTTGTTCGAGGTGACCTGTATGGCTTTTAATCACTGAATCTGGACCAGCCTTTGAACCCAAGCAGAGCCCAAAGTCACCCTTATCCTATAACCAGTCACTGCTCGCYGAGCTCCACAGTTATTTATTGCTGAATTAAAAATAATGATCTTGTCCATCCCACGCGCTTCCAGGAAAGCGCRGGGAAATCTGAATCCACGCTTGAATAGAAACATTCCCTCATTTAACTGGAGAACGTATTCCAGCTTTCCATCATTTWAATCTCTCCAGAAGGGGCTAGATGGCCACAGTGACTCAAACTTGGCAGGAAAAAAACAACTATACAGAGTTAAACGCGGCAGCAGTTTGAAACTTAGCTCCCCACTGGCTTTGAAATGATGAGGAAATATGAGGAATTGAAAAGTACTTTACRTATCTGTTTTGAACTCCTTAGACTCTGCAGTCTTCACAGTACTGGTCTAATTAAAAATCTCTCCAAAAATCTCTGATCAACAGAAGTTATTCTTCTCTGAGCACAGAAGCTGTTTTTGCCAACTTTTGTTCTTACCCAAAACCAAGTCTGAGCCAAAAGCTGTATGAAAAAAACTGTGCTGCATGCCATTGTGATGTGGGTATATTTCTGAAAGTCTGGCATGACAAAGTGGCCTTTGTTTTGCTTCCTATCTTTACTGATCAACTAAATAAAACCCCACATTGTTCAGAACCAAAGTCTATAAAGAAGCTGCATTTTTTTTTTAATAAATATATCTTACACTGCCAAGATTTTACTCTCTCACTTGACTCTCCTCCCCAGTCTGTCCCTGCAATTTGTTCACTCAAATGTAGCATTTAGTTTCCATAGTTTTTTTCTCATCTCTCTTAGTGGGGTTACTAAAAAATCCAAGGTCAATCTGCAGTCAAGTGGCTTCTTTATGAACATCCTTGAAATTAAAACTTTGCTCAAGCTGAGACTAATCAAAATGGTCATTGATAATATTAAAAGTCTGCCTTTCAAATAGGGAAAAGTCTCRTGAATATTTTAAATTGTACATTCTAAACAGTGATCAAGTTTTCCATTTATATTTTAGCAGGCTACCAGAACACATCAAACTACACACTGCTATTATTTATGCATGCTTTTTCTATACCATCCTCTGTAAAGTTTCAAAAGTGAGAAGCTTTTTGTGTTAGAAAATTTGAAACAGCATACAGAGATGGGTGAAAGCTATCCAAGCACAGGTACACTTCCCTGAAGCAAAAACTCGGTCAGGCAGTGAAGGAGCGAAGGTTTGTTTTCRACTTTTATTTGTTTAAACTGAATCAGTTCTGAATCATCTAAGCCTGTTAGAAAGAGATAACATTATGGTGCAGTAAAARGGGTTTTGGGTGTAAATTGAAGAAACCACAAATTAATTAGGCTCTAGGCTCCCTATTCCAGAGAAGGGATAATTGTCAGCAAAATACTTACACAGTTCCCTTTATTTTTTTTTATCTCTCTATACATTCCTGGACTATAGGATTCTAGGATTTTTTTTTTTCTATCATTTCATGGGCTGAGACTAAATGAGCAAAGGATTCACATGCCCTCTGAAAAGTCCAAACACTAATTTTGGGGAACTAATGTCTTGGAACCACCAGAACTACAAATAAACATTTTATCCTCCTGAAAAGTATATTATTGAGTCACAAAGCTCCTGTAMAAAAGAGACAACAGCACTAGCTCATCATTATGCACCATTTACTCCGACTGTAAATCTGACCAAATATCCTTTGCCCTCCCATCCYTCCTGCCAGAGGAGAACACTCCAGAGCCATGGTCTGTCAGGTGGTGTCTGAACACYCTGGCTGGCACAACCTTGCCCTTAAAATCACTTCTACAAAGGCTTCAACCCCTTAAGCTCACACTCAAGTATTACCAAATACTCAATGTGTCTGGAGACTTGCCAGCTGTGTTCAACAACACAGGGCACCACTACATTAACCAAACGCTTCAGAATGCCACAGAATTCTGGGTGGGTTTGTATTTCACATAATCAAACAATCACAGCGTGTTTGCAAAGTGGCTATCTGCAGGGAAACAGCCAGATAGGAAATGAGCAGAACAGCCCTTTTTCTTAATGGTCACTCTGCCCCCGCAAGCAGCATTGTAAAACACAGAAAGAAGCCTGAAAAACAAAATTCACTTMATCTTTGGATTACCTCCAGGTAAAGTACAGTCCAAGAGAGAAACCAGAGAAAACAGTTCACTATCTGTGTTATATTTATTGATGCAAGAAAGGGATACRCTATCGCAGTGAAAAATTTAAGGGCTTGACTTTAGGGGTTTGGACTTCAACCACAAAGATGATGCAGCCTGCATTGATTCAAAAGAAAGTTCTTCTGCTCACTGCCCTTTATGCCCTAAGGGCTGCCTGCCCCTGACACCTTCACAGTCTGATCTGCTGCATCACCCAAACCAGAACTCCATGCTGGCAGTACCCAAAAATCCAGCTCAAAGTGCTACTGACAGAATAGGAGAAAGCTAAAGGAAAACAAGGCCTCAGAGTGAAGAGATGAGCAGTGAAGTATTCATCAAGGCGCTGTTCATAAAAGAGCATTATAGATACACTGACAAACTCAACATCTACCCAAGTCTGTTCCTCAGCAGTTGATGTCAAGCAGCACATGGAGCATTTTCTGAGCTCATCTGTCGACAGTCTACAGGGAGGGTGAAAAAGAAAARGAAACCAGTTCATGTGGTGAGCGAACAGATAAGCTGAATTCAAAGCAGAATTCAGAGCAGTGCAAGCCAAACCTGTCAGAACTCTATTTAATTACTGCCTTCCTCCAAACACAAGCATTTGCACCTGCACTGYGCACTGCCCTTCTCACATGGTAAAAGCTGCTTCAGGTATCCAGCCATTTCTAAGCAATTGGGGTACAGTCAGGGAAGGGKTGAGAGTGTCTTACAAAGGGGCCCATTAGCAAAAATCAGAGACAAATGCTGTGGTTTTCTTATCCAGTTTTACTCGCAGCAATTTTCTCCCCACCCCTGAAAATGTGGATAGTAAAACTATGGATCAAATCAAGGATACAAGGATTGCTTTATATTTCTTAATAGAAAAGATTCTGGCCCTTTTCTCCTCCTTTGGAAAAAGTCACTAAGTAGAGAATAAGTGTGACGTTTCAAACAAATATCACTATTTACTAGAGGAAAAGTTTGGAAGTCATTAAAGCCCTTGAAGCTGATGGTCCAAGCTGGAACAGTGGATGTAATTCCCCATTCTCAGCATCTGCTGCTTGAGAGAATTTATTTCAGGCAACATATTCAGAATTTCACTAACAGAGGAAAGAGAAAGAACCCCAGCAAGAAAAAATAAAACAYGCAATCTCTGCAAAATTAAATTAACTGCAATTTAATGCTAAAAAAATTCTTTAAGAGAATGAGCTGTATTTCCACTCACATTGTGAATGGCTAAACAAAAGATCGGCTGCAATACATGTGGCCAAAACACTGTTTTCAAAACACTTTTTTTTGTTTATTTTTTGCAACATTACTAAAAAAAGGGTTTGCTACTCCAACCTCTTCCGATCTTTATCCTATTTCAAACCTCTTTCCCTGTCAGGTAATCAGGATGTGGCTCCCTGGTCACTTTGTGGTGGCAGCCACACAACCTGCCACACAAAAGGTCACACAGACATTGCCAACTGTGTGAGCAGGGAAGGAGCAGGGAAGGAGCAGGGAAGGAGCAGGGAAGGAGCAGGGAAGGAGCAGGGAAGGAGCAGGGAAGGAGCAGGGAAGGAGCAGG
>NW_026623304.1:393735-426245 GCF_030028575.1 Malurus melanocephalus | reverse complement strand
ACTAGAGTTACTGCTCTAGGGACATGGTCATTTACAGACAGATTTTTTCCATGTACATTTTTAAGAAGTCAGGAACATGTTTCTGAGACAAACTGAATTGTCTGTAAACTTTTATCTCAGTCTGCATTCAGCCCAGGACAATGTTCATCCTATACCACAAATACTTATGAAGTCAGAGTTCTCACTGAGTTCAGAAAAACAAGCTTTTGTTTCTCAAAATAATGAGCTGCCCATGGYTTTTAGCTCTTCAAGTTTAAAGTTTGCCAGATGTGAGGAAGCACTGTGAGAGAGCCAGTGAGCCTTCCTAGGGTGACAGGACTCAGCAGTTTGTGGTTCAATCTCTCACATCCGTGTCCTCTTTCTGTACTGCAGACCCTGCTTCTGCTCTCACACCTCTGCCAGGGCTGTGAGCTCTGAAGGAAACTCCTCAGCYCTCTCACCCAATATGTGCAAAATGAGGTGGTATTTCTAAGTCCCTTCTTCCAAGCAAGATTTAAAATGAGCCCCTGCACCTCTGCTGCACTTAACTGTTATTCCCATATATTAAAAGACATTTCATCCATAGTGTTTGAAAACCTGAGACCATTCTGCCTTTTATTTCCTCCCTCATWCCTGATGTAGCACTCTGGAAAATAATTTTAAAACCCTTAAAACCAAGCACAAAGACATCAAGGCCTAATGAATTTGTKTTTATCCTGGATTCTCCAGAATCACTGCAGCACTACTTAGACTTCCCTGAGGAGAACAGCCAGGGCAGCAAGGAGCCACTCTCAGCTCAAACCAAGCTCATCAACCACCTGTTTAGGCTATAATTCAAAATGACAAAGAGCTCTTYAGATGTTCTGTGGGATTTGCTGCAGAATAACTCTCAAGTGTTAACTGAGTTAATTCATTTTAGATTAATCAAGCCTTTGATAAGAGCACACCCTAATACAGACCAGCTGAATATAGTAGTTTGTTTTTTCTTTTCCCCCTGGGTAGGTGAAATAGAGGCTTTTGTGCAGTTCCAGAGGTCAAAAGGGGAACTTGAGCTATCAGCTGCTTGTTGGTTTTCCCATTCAGATTTCCAGTCTGCATTTTCAGCAGAAAATGATAATTATACTAATAGTGAAGCCATTCACACATCTTGTGACACATGGAAGGATGGGGGGAAGGAACAGAGAAAAAAGTTAAGAGCCTTGGAAATCTGGTCCAGAAGCTTAGAAAGAATGTACTGAATTGTACATCTGAATATCACAGCTACTGAACATTCCAGACTTTCTTTAAGTGCCTGCTGGTTATCCTTGGCAATACACTTCATTACAGATTTAAGAGGAAAGTACACCATTCACAAGGTCCCKGCGTGTGTGCAAATATATGATAACACATGCAAAATTTGAAAAAGGTGCAGAGTATCATGTGAGGATGTGGTAAAATATGCAAATGTTTGTATTGCATTACCACCCCAGATCAACGGGCTTTCTGAAAACTGATTACAAAAAACTTGGGACTCGCGCTGGTTAAGCACCACCTGCTAAAGCAGCTCACAGCTGGCAAGAAGCATGTCAGTCCCTCCACTCCAAACCCATCAGGGCAAAAAAAAACCCTGTAAGTCTTGGGAAAAGCTAGGCAGATCTTCACACAAGCTGGACAGCAAAATAAACTTCTGACCGCCTGACACAGTCCTGTGTCATCATACATGGCAATCACTGCAACAGTGTTCCACAAAATTTCAGGGAGCTGTTGAGGTCTCRAAAATTTATTATACCTACATAACACACCATCTTTCTCAAATGTCTGAGCTTACAGCACATCTTTATAGAGGGAAAATAATGCATAGGCAAGCTCTCTTCACAGTATTGCCAACAGTTATGATTTCATTGCAAAACTCAATATGTGACAGCTCCTTGCAATAATAAAAATTTCAGTTTTCAAGTAAATTTCTCCTTGCACAGAGTAACTGAAAAATAGGACCCAAATACAGCTCAGAGGCTTGGTAAAMCGGTGATAAATAAACATAATTCAACATATTTGATTTGAAATTCGCATGACTTTTAATCAAATCTCAGATTTATTTTTTTTTTCCTGTGAATGATTCAGGATGTTGAAAGTCTGGGTCTGACAATGCTCTCATGATGCTTATTTGCATTCCACAGAGCCTTGGGCAATTCTTCTGTGACAAATAAAACATGTGTGGTGCGTGCACTGAAAATGCAGACAAGCTTATCACCAGGGTCAGCATCATTTTAATTTTGCTTTGCTACCATCAGCTCAGCTTATATTTTGAGGCATCACCTCTCCCACACYTACTGGCCCCATTTCTTCAAGTGCSTTACCRTGGCTGTAATTGTGACAGCACAGATCCTGCACCGGGTCTTGCTTTAACGGCAGGAAGCGACAGCTTCCAAGGAGAAAATTACCAAAGGAAGTGACAGAAAATTCCATAAGAGTTCAAATAGGGACCAGAGAAGGACTACTCCTGAATGCCTTTGGATGCCAGCATACTTTCCAATAATCATTTATCTCCCCCTATCTCTCCCTCCCTACTCTGTCACCCTTGTACCATCTTTAATTTTCTTCCTTTCCTTGTCCTGGCAGGAACGAACCTCTATAACTTGCATTGTCCCAGATTGACCAGCAGTTACAGACAGATATCACAAAAGTTCAGTATCACATTTACCTTCAGTGCAAGGATGGGATTTCTAGCTGGGGTATGTAGGGGAATGCAGGCAGGAGCCATTTCTCTTTTGCCTGAATTCATCATGAGGCAGCCCAAAGCTCACATTAGTGACCCCCTTCTCTGCAATGCATCTGCCAGGAGCAGCTGTTTGCTCCCCAAAAGCAGCATTTGTCAGAGAGACTTCTTACTTACAAAGGTGATAGTGGACCACTTTTTGCGAGCCCTGCTATTCAGAAAAGAAGGAAAGGTCCAGCTTGGGGCACTCTCCTTCACAGCCCAGCTGGCCCCACAGTTGTTTGGCTGTAAAGGTTAAACAGCACAGTTAAAAACATGCAGCTACAGAGAATTGTGCTSAGCTGAAGCACAAAGCCTGCCCCCTCTGATGGCTTGTTTCGTGGGAGCTGACAGATAACAACACATCAACCAAAAATAGCAGGATCATGCCAGCACTTCTTGTAGGAAGAAGCACTTTTGACAATGCTGGGTTTCCTCAGCCTTTGACTTAGTCCAGCTCCAGCCACTACTTGCAAATATAACAACAYAAACCAGGGAAAAGGTACCACTTGACTGAGGAACTGTGATGAAAACAAAGCTGTAATCCATTTCCTGTGTGTAAAAGGTGTATCCAGTGCATTTTTTATCCTGCTCTTGCTTACTATTCTCTTCTCAAATGGATGGTAGCAGATATTACTTGTTTTGCTCAAAGAAAGTCTAATTTCCATCACTTTTTGAGCTGAGAAGGAAGATTAACAGGCAGTATAAGGAGGAATAATAGCTTTTCCCATTGAAAATGTACTGCTCTTGAAAGACTTAAGAGTAACAACCAGAAACCATCTCACCCACAACCCTATATATACACATGTACAATATCAAGTGGAACAAAAATCACCAGTAATTGAGATTAATTGCAAAAGCCAGGTGAAGAGMAAATTTTTAAAGGAGAGTTATCTAGGAAAAAGATAAGTTTAATTGTCTTTCAGATCTGTTATGATGTAATAAATGTCTATTAATGTTTAGCAGCAAATTGGCTTTTAATGATCATTGCTATTTTTAGCTGGTGGGTGACACACAGTTTAAATATAAACCAGATTTATGTTTTACACACCAGGATGACTTTCTCAGATGACTCTCCTTGATTTAACCTCTTCACACCCCACAAGACATTTAATATAATTTTATTTCTAATAGACTGTAAGCCAATAGGATTGTATTTGCTACTACTGATGTTTTCAATGAGAAATAAAATCAATGAGGTTTATGCTGAAGATAAGTGTAAGTGATTAGTTAAGTGTAAGTGGCTTGGAAAATATTAGGAGGCCTACATTATTCAAGCAAATTATGCAAATTAAAAAAGACTCTGGATTGAAGTAAAATCTATGAAAAACTCCTGACCTTGCTGTGTTGRAAAAAATCTTAGCTAGAATTTGTTCTTTTAGGAGCACCTCAAAAATGTGTTTTAGTATGTGAGAAATTTTGTCACACTTTTCAACACATGCAGCCAACTTTAAACATTGATACCTACAAGGAAAAAAAAAAAAAAAAAAAAAAAGAAAAATCACCTTTTTAGACCTATAGACAAAGAGCAGCCCTGTAGGTTGCTAGGAGAAAAACAAACAGCACTTGATACAGTATAAAAAGAGCGGGCAAGTGAGGCAAAGCCCATGCATACACTGACTGCAAAAGCAAGAAAGGAAAACAGAAGCAGCATTCTGCATCATTTAAAAAAAAAAGATATGCATATGGAAGAATAAAGGTTGCATCTAAATTTCTAGGTGTGGTATTCTCCATTGAGCTGCATACACAGAAACAAYTGCAAAAGCAAGAGGCTAAATTACTGAACAAAAAGTATTTACAGTTCCCTAAAGCAAATGTCTGTGTAGTAATAACCAATAGCCTGCTTTTCCACACTTTACCATGTTAATGAATTCTGTTGCACATTAATCAAGAGTCGAACCTCTTTGATCTTTGGAGGGGAAAATAAAAAGAGATTTAATTATTGCACTCATTTTCTGCACAGATACTTTTGCTATTATATCCTGCTAACAGAGGTCACCATCTCACCCAAAGCCTAGTGATGAAGGGTCTTGGGCATTCTCACAGTAAAACACAGCTTTCTTCCTCCTTCCCCTTTCCTCCCTCATATTATCCAATCAACAAAGAATGGGAGGAAAACACTCTTGCAGAGAACAGAGCTTTACAGAGAAGGGGGCTGGGGATTTCTATGTGTGCCCTTCAACTCTGAAATCAAGCTTCAGCCTGCAAGTGGACCATTTCCAGCCAACTTTGATAACAAGTCATAAATACTCAACATTTCCCTAACCCCTGCAGACGCAGCCCTTCAGAACTTCACCAGGCCAATCTCTAGGGAAAAATACCCCTCAAACACAAGCTGAAAGGCTGCACCTTCTTTTGATCTCCTCCCTAATGAGGAGCATCATATCACTTCAAATCTGAAAGGGCCAATGCATTACAGCTGAGAGCCAACACTTCTCTTGGTACTACAAAGRAAACATTTTATAGGAGAAGCTCTGGATGGATAAAATATTTATATAATACAGATCACACACACAACACTTCCCTTCTGATGTGAAACAAAGGCCAGATATTTCCAGCTGAAACTACAAGAGGGATCTTAACTARACAAGAACACTTAAACCTGGATGGAATTCCACCAGGAGCTTCCAGCTGAAGCCTCCACTCTCACATCCCAACTCAGCATCATCACAATAGCTATGGTCACCACTTCTTCTCCGAAACGACCAGCACCTTAACTCTTGCAAAAGGTATTTTTAAAGGTGAAATTACTCACTATTTGCAAAAGAAAAGCAAGTTTTGCAAAAGAAAAACTTACTCCACTAAGCATGTGWGCTTTTTTAATGGGTACTATTAAGTTTTTAAACAGTAAAATATTTGGCTGAGTGAAAGACCAAAATTAATTAATTCCTTGAGTGCTTTCTAGCAGGAATTAATTGCGAGGACAATCAGGACAAACGTGCTTCTTAAAAGAATTGTCTTGGGTGCTGAGTAAGGAATGTGAGACACTTGCCCTCTTTTCATGCCTCATAGCCAAKGATCAGTAGCAACCATCCTGAAGAGAAAATACACCTGTTGTGAAATTTGCAAAAATAAGATGTGCCTGCCTCTGTAAGCCTCAAATCAAGCACGTTTCTTAGTGACCTATTACATAGTAACAACCATTGAGAMATCCACAGGAAAACTAAAAGCAGGCCTTACCACAGAAGGTTATCTGAAATCCCAGAAAATGATAGTGTCATGAAAAGAGGGGGAGAACCCCAAATTAAACCSTGGAAACCCTTCAGTGTCTTTTTCMCCYTAAATAAATCACCYCTWCTTGATTCTCCCTGAAATGAATGATGGGAATGTAATTTACCTTTTAGCTAAACTACTACAGGARTAGAGTGACTGCATTCAATAACAATACTCTCATTTGTAGTTTGTCCACCTGAAGAAATTTCTACAAAATTTTACATTTTAAAATACACATTGAATTTAGAATAATCAAGACAGCATTTAACTCATTTGTCATAGGTATGTGGCAAAATCAAATACAGTCAGACTGGCTGTACCACTAGAAACTCTGCAATGGATTTAATTACTCAGTTTCCATTCTTTATAAGGAAACAGCAAATAACATCATTTCCATATACCTAAGTATAATAGCTGTAAAAATTGCAGTAATGCCTTTATTTGTGGTATGCAAGTCCACTCCTGATTTTGCTCTCAATGCCTTGCTTCCACCCAGCTAAAAAGTCAGATGTCTCAGTAGTCAAAGAGTAACATTTAATTGCAGGAGTCACTTTAGATTCCAAAGAAGAAATTAAGCACCTCTGGCAACTAGAAGGCAAGATAATTAATCTGATGGATGGGCCTGTCTCTTGCAATATTTTGCAGAGGACTCTGTAAATACCAAAATGCAGCTATGTTTGATAGGCAACATGAATTTGGGGGGAAGAGGGACAATTTTGGTAACTCCTGAAAAGGTCTCTGTGAAAAAAGACCCCATTTCTCATTCCTCTGCAGAAGAAGGTTTCAAAAACACTGTTGCTCTGAGGTCACTGGCAAAATCCTGCTGAGTGTTGAAGAAAGATATACAATCAAGAGACAGCTTTTGAAAACATCACCCTAAGCCTAGTAAGCAGCAAGTAAAACCTTTGTAATTTAAGGTCAAAGCTGGAAGTTAAACTGCAGTAAAGTACTTCATTTGATTATCTGAAAGGCAATTYACTGTAAACAACAAACAACAACTCTTTACTACATCTTTATTTTGACTTATTTTACTGTAAGTGGAGAAAGCACTGTAGCTTAAAATAAGGGATAAATGACAAAAAGACATGAACGCTAAATATTTTGCTAAAGAAATCACTCTTCTGTTCATTTTCTTCTCCCTATAAGGGAGATTCACAAGGGAAGAGCAGAAACACTGGGCTTCAAAAGTAACCAAAATTGGCAAATTGTGCAGAAAGATAGATAGTGTCATTGTTTAGTGYTTGGCACCAGAGTGGATCTGAGCAAGCAAGAACACAGATTGCCTGTGATGGGAAAATCTATCAAATGTAAGAGAGCCAACTGATGGCTAAAAGTTTAACATTAAAATCCTTTCATTTGTTGCTTACTTTGGATTTACGTAAGTTTCATTTCCAAGGCAGAGACCCCAAAGAAGCAATGTCGGATTTAAAAGAGAACGGTATTTCAGTTAAGAGGAAGATCAAGGGCTTCAGTTGATCCAAACTCACCATCATTGAAAAGCTCAATACCTGAGATTAATTTTCTCCAAAGTAACATTTTTTTTTTTCCTTTTTGAGCTTTGCCTATACTGTTAGAGAAATCCAGAGGGAAGACTTGAATGTGTTTTCTGAGAGCAAGAAGGGGCAGGTGGCTCCCTGGCATCAATGCCCCCTGTGAGCACAACAGTCCAACCCTGCCTTTGCCCAAAGCTCACTTGCAGAGCAAACACAGCCAGCACAGTTCAGCAGCATTTCATACACAATCCCACAGACCGTGGTCCCAGCCAGGGCTGTCTCATTATGGAAGAAAACAGAAATAGCACTCCTAAATTGGATGCGATCMCCAGGAACAATTCAGCATCAAATGCTTCAGAATCTGCATGTAAAATGCCAAAGCACTGCATGCCAGTAGATTTYAGGCTGTAGATAGCCTTAGGGTGAGAGAGCAGGGAGAGTACAAACAGGACAGTTGCTATCAGAAATTTATCTTCATGCATTGTTTCTTCCTCTTACATTAGGAGTTAAACCCACTGATGTGGGGCTCAGAGTGGCAGAGTGAAGGTGGGGACAGATGACCTGAACAAGAGCCTTGTCACAGCTTCAGTCACAGCTACAGGGAGAAAGCAATGTTTGGCAAAGAGCTCCACTAATGTYAGAGGCTGAGGCTTCACCCATCAGGGTTTTGTTGAGTGCCATACTGACAGCAGGAAACAAAAATGCCTTCTCATGTTAACCAGGTTGGGAAAATTCTAGGAATATCCTCCCCCTTGTACAGCTGGCCTTCTTTCTTAAAAAAACTCCAATATTGAGAAAAACACAGTCCACTTCAAACACAAGAAAATCAGGCAATATTTCAAGCCTGAGTCTTTACAAGCCACATCACCTGAAGAGGAAGGAATTAATCAACTCAGAGACAAGGAAATCATGCTGCCTTACCCAGCAGAAGAGCCAAATTTCACTCTGAGGCACCAGAGGTGCCTGGCTCACATGACTGGGTACATCAGGACTTCTCAACCAACCTGCCCGTGTGGAAATCCTGACAAAGTTACCTTTATCTCCCCYTTGAGAATTAAAATTATCTAAGCTCTCCCTTCAGAACACAAAAGATACAGATTTGCTCTTACCACAGCATTTCCRACCCAAATGATCTTTTTCTGAATTCTACATTTTCCTGAAAATCATTATCAATTTCAATATTTTTTTTAATTAAGTTTTTTTTTTCTATTACCCAGTTAGAAATTACTTYTTCTGATAATGCTTCAATCCACAGCACTTCATTTTAAGAAACTAAGGTGCTCTTAACAGAAGATTTCAGTTGTGCTGAAACATTCTGGCTGATACATGATTTTGATTTAAAAAGTCAATTTGCTGGAGAAAATAGTATCCCTGGATTTTTTTCCCCTCCTCCAAATTGCCAATAACTTAAAGCAATTTTCCCTCTACTCAGAGGAGGAGATGTGTGCAATGTGATGAGTCRGATCACTGTTGCATAAAATGGTCAGACCACCAGGCAGCCTTCTGTGAGCTGAGAGGAGAATCAGGAGGAACCACCATTCTGCTGGAAATTAAGGCTGCTGCTGGAAAGTTCTCCACTTCCCTGATTCCCCCAGCATTTCTATTGTGCTAGCCTCAGCAAGAGGGCAAGCCCTTCCTCCCCCAGTGCAAAATTCACACACATTTCCAGGTCAGCTTTTTCGTGCTACCAAATGTACTTCAGCTTGCATAGGCTCCACCTCTCAAATACCCAGAACCTCCACCCCACAGGGCTCAGCCCCAATCCCACTGACTTTTCCCTCAGAAACACTGCCATGAGTTCAAGCCATTCATTACTGTGAGTAAAGGCAAAACTGAGAGCAGCTAATAGGTGGAGAATAGTAGAAGACACTGACATCCCTAGAATTCTCTTCAATTAATTAGAAGTTTGCCACAATTACATCAGAACAGCTGATCAGACAGTGGGGCTGCTCCCTAATGGCAAACTCACAGGTACCAGCAGTAAGGATGAAAGCAATGTCCTCTTTTGTCCACCCCACCAACTTCAGCATTCCTTGAGCAATAAGGTGTCAGTGGGGAAGAGAATCGAGGGAGTGGAGCTTGTTCCAGCTCTGCCATCTTCCAGTGCCACACCATTATTAATTCTAGCACTTTCCTCAGCAAGACTCTTGCATTTCAGCTGCTTCTGCATACTTTAGTTTYCACCTGCCTTGAAACACATTCAGGAGCGTTCAGCTTTCAAAGAAATGAGGTGCCAGACTGAAGTGTTCTTTCAGTGACCTAATCTGGGCCTTGCTATTCTCATCCACAAACGATTGGTACTGGAGAGGCAGTGTCAGAGTCTTCCCCACCACTTGCCAAGCAAACACTATAGCTAAAAAGCTCATGTCAGGAATAACTGGGACTAAAACTCAGGAATGAATCCTGAAATGGTTAGCACTTTTGATCCATAGGAGTTCTATGTGCCTTCCTCACCACAGCATCACAACACCTTTTCTTACAAAAAGATTAATTTTCAAATACTAATCTTCCAGCCAGCAGCAGGGTTTTACCCAGTTTAAGAGAAAATGTCAGTCAGGCTGGTTTCACCCTACCTAATGAAATCATTGTCATGAACATAGTTTCAGAGAATCCCTGCAGTCCACGCTTAAGACTAACCCAGGACTCAGCATTCCTCATGGCCTTTCAGTGTCTCTACGTTTTCTCACTGTAATTTCAATCAGCAAAGTTCTTGTGAAACGCAGCAAGCCCCAACCCTTAAAATGCATTCCTCTATCTTCTTAACCATTGAGTGTCTGAAAAGTTTTTCCCAAATTAAGAAAAGGGACAAAGAGGAATGCTCAGGAACACCACCACATGGTTATCAGAGGCAGGACAGAACCAACTGCAAGGATAACCAGCAAAGCCAGGGCTCATCTTCACAAAGCCAATAATTGTGTCCGTAAGGCCAGCAATTTCAAAGGCAGCCTGCATGAAAATCATTATGAAATGAAAACATGAAACCCGTGTCTCTGTGGTGGAAAGCAAAGCTATGCTGTATCCACAGTGAGAAAACACAATCAATAATGTTCAGGGGCAATATTGGGAAGCCACTAACCAAACGAGCAGCAATGTGAACCTATTGATTCTGTACAGCTACACTTCCAGACTCCTTTCTTCACCTTCTGAAACATTTCCACCACCTTTCATAATGTAAAACTGGAGACTGAAACTAATTAATACTTCCCAAAAACCTGAAGTCAAAATCAGACAATTACCAGGACCCTTGCTAGCCTTAAATGTTTATCAAAATACATTAAGAACAAAAACTACTTTTTTAAATTACTCTGCTTTTTAAAATTATCAGGCTGAATACTCAGTTATGACAACCTCAGGCAACTCAGCAAGGCTATCTGGATGGGTTTGTGACACACTGCCTGACTGAAACTGCTCCTGCAGAGCACACCAGAGTGCAGAAAAAGCACCTTGGTAAGCAGGGACTAAACCAGGAAAAATGAATACYCGGGCTCATTTTAATTTGCATCCAGAGACAAATAAGCCTGCCAGCCACTGGAGACTCATGTCCCTGTCTTCCTCCCCAGCCAGGTGAAAGGCTTCTGGGGACACACCTTCCTCTCCCTCCCCACTGCTCCCCCGGTCTCAGGGTGAAAACCAGGGCAGGATTAGAAGAGAGCTGGGGGATAAACACATCGGTAAAACAATAAATACCAGCTAGACAGCTCGGAGGGTCAGGAGATGTTTAGGAAGATTACAAGTTCAAAGACCACAGCAGCATCAAGTACTGACAGATAACATGCACTGCTCCTTCTGAAATGTATATGCAAGTTGCACACACATATGTTGTACATAGATACAGCTTCTCATTTGAAAAACTTTAAAACAAAAATTAAATGTTAAAAGTCAAAGAGCTGGAACACAAAAGGACCTTATGACTGCTTTCCTATGGCAGAGTAGCTCCCCATAGARTGCTGATGAGGAAACCCGGTGTCAGAGCCTCCAGAGGGATTTCCTTAGCAAGTCATACATTTGGGGGTTTTGGCAGAAGCAGTAGGGGTAGCAATGGGCTGCACTTGTTCCCTCCACTCCTGGTGGTCCCAACYTCTGGACACTGGCACCTTCTCTTTGGGGCTGCACACCATCCAGTCCCATCCACAGTCTCCACCACCACAGTCCCTTGGCCCTACAGCCACTCCTGACCCCAAAGCTTTCCTTTGATGACCTCCGAGGAGCCATTCTCCTCCCTCCACACCTGGYAGCTCAGCCCCCATGGTGGCAACAGTGCTGAGACTCTCAGAGACCAGGAGAAGACAGGTCCCTAAGGCTGCTTTCAGACCCCAATCCAGGGGCTATTAGCGTGACCAAGAGGCCATTAAATGGCTAGCACAGCTTTTAGGCCAGGCAGACATGAATAATGGCTTGCAGGAGATTCTTTATCTGAATGTCTTGAAGCCATCACAGAGCCCCAAAGTGCCCCAGCAGGCCAAAAAGTGTGGGGAGAACACGGCTGCTGCCCTTCTGCAAGGGAAGAGCTCAGACTACATTTAAYAGTCAAGCAGCACCTACAGGAGTACTCTGAAAACAACACAGCCCTAGTGATAGGTGGCCCAAGGTCTACARTGCTTCCCCCTCTCCTCCAGAATAATCAGATTTTAAACATACCCTTCAGAGAAATGGTCCAGTCATTAACAGTAACTGTTTCTTATGTGCATCAGTAAAAGATGTAGTGCTACAGAGACTAAATGGGACTTACAGAAAAGAAGCCATAAATCTTTGTCAGCCTCTCAGAAATGAACACTTAATACAACTAGCTTGGAGTACTTCACTTCTCACTCAGCCGAGGTACCAATTATGGCACCGCTATGATATATTTTAATCACTGTTGTGTTAATGGCTCMCACGATTTATTTTATCCCCTCTCTGCACTAATGACCTGCGCTCAAAGTCTCATGATTCAAATACTTCCCCTTTCCAGCTGAATAAAGCAATCTCTTGGTTTCTGACCTATGATACTGCTGACCTATTCAAAGATAGATGTGAGGACTTCAGACATTTGGACCTACAGAAAGTTTGGGTCAAAGTACAGTTACAATGCAGCCAGCAGTCATTTGTTTCCCTTTTCTTGCCCCTAATTCTGTGTTCCCTTGCTTTTCCTCCACCCCACCCTCCAAGGCTTTAATTTCCTTATCAGGATTTAAGTCCTTTTCATATTGTAAAAGTCAGTGTAAAACCAACACACTGTTTAGGGCCACAAACAGAGAGAGCTGCCCACTAAGTCTCCCTCACCACCCCTTGAGTTACTAGTTGGGACTAATTTAACAAGCAGTTTTACAATCTCAAGAGGAGGCACAATTCCATGCTAGAGAGACGCCTCCTCGCCTCCACAAAACCTAGCTCACCAAAACAGCACCAG
Source organism: Malurus melanocephalus (assembly GCF_030028575.1). Taxonomy (NCBI): domain Eukaryota; kingdom Metazoa; phylum Chordata; class Aves; order Passeriformes; family Maluridae; genus Malurus; species Malurus melanocephalus. The sequence goes on along the minus strand of NW_026623304.1, from coordinate 413,437 downwards.
CTAGAGATATCCTGCATCCCTACATCCTACAAGTGACAAAAACACATCACTTGRATAACTCTCACAAAGCAAGGGGATAAGTTACATTGTGCAAAGTGATTTGGGTAGCCCAGATTCCTCCAGACAGGATYAAGGGTCATCCAGCAGCCTTAAAAAAAAGCAGTAAATCAAAACATCTTGAAGAAATTTCCCCTGTCCTACCCAAGCCAGGGAACTTGCTGCCACAAGAGGGTGATGAAGCCAATTCACAAAAGCAGCAGATGTTTATATCCCAGTCCCTAATCCTCAGGAGCTCACAAAATCCTCCTGACCAGGTTCTCCTGGAACCATTTATCAGACAATCTGGCAATCCCTTTGCTGCTCATGATCTAAGGAAATGAGAGAAGAAAATCACACACACAAGAACTCTCACATTTGCTGCAACACTAAGTCRGTGACATGGAAGCAAATGGATTCTAACTACTTTTTGCCATCATCCCCTGAGAAACTTTTAACAAAAGTCATCCCAGCAAGAGCACTTCAGAGACAACTTCTTTTCTATGTTAATGAYTAAAAATAAACAAACAAGCTTTTATTTATCTCTTCTCCCTCAATCTCCRTCTCATCATCTACATAATTTCTTAGTTAGTTCTAGATTTCTTTTTTTAAAACATCCTTCCTCCACCCATCAAGAATATGTGAATTTAAAGCAAAAGACACTTTCAAAACTTTTTTTCTTCATAAAGATGCAGGGAGTTTCAAGGAACAGCACATCCCATATCAGTCTTTGGAATATCTGGCTATACTCRAAAGCTTCAAGAAAAATTCCTTAATAAACATCCCCAGTGTCCCCTCTGCACAAGGGGGGACATAGTGTCCATGTCTTCATAGTGTCATGGTTTAATCCCAGACAACAATCAAGCCCCACACAGCTGCTCATTCACTTCTCCCCAGTGGAAAGGGGGAGAGAATTGGAAGGGTAAAAGTGAGAAAACTCGTGGGTTGAGATAAAAATGCTTTAATAGGCAAAACAAAAGTTGTGCACATAAGCAAAGCAAAATAAGGAGTTAATTCACTGCTTCCCATAGTCAGGCAAGTGTTCAGCCATACTCAGGTAAGCAGGGCTCCATCACACACAGTGGTTACTTGGGAAGACAAACACTACTCCTCTAAGTGTCTTCCCCTTCATTCTTCCCCAAGCTCTTTAYGCTGAAAAAAGATGCCATATGGGATGGAATATCCCCTGRGTCAGMTGGGATCAGCTGTCCTGGCTCTGTCCCCTCCCAGCTCCTTGTGCTCCCCMRSCCCCTYGCTGCTGGGATGGGGTGAGAGGCAGACGAGGCCCTGACRCTGTGCAAGAGCTGCTCAGCAGTGACCAAAATGTCCCTGAATTACCCACACTGTGTCCAGCACAARTCCACACCTGTGRAAAAAAMWAACTCTGCCCCAGWCAAAACCAGCACACATAYCYGAAAGACCCTAATTGTTCTCCACAAGAGGCACAATCTCCCTCAGAAATGGTTTTATCTTTCACAGAGCATCTGATGCCACTGTGACAGCCGGCACCTCCTGGACTCTGAAGCCCTGCAGAGCTTTGATTATGAAGCACCACCATATTCTACATGAACAGGGGCCAACTTCAGGGCTGGATCATGGCAGTGGCCAAGCAGGGAATGGTCCCATGAAACACAGCAACACATTTCATGGGGGATTTCCTTTTTACTCTCAGCCTACAAACTCTGTGCCATATGGAGAGCTGGCAAAAGGGAGAGGACAGATGTCTGGAGACATTATAGTTACTATGTTAACTGCCTGCGAGTTTATTCATCAAAAGGTGATCACCTTTTGTTCTGGTAAGAATTTAACTTTCTTCACAGCTTTGAGAGGTTGACAGCAAATCGCTATTACACAGTTCTCCAAAAGTGCCAGGTGATTTGCAGTCTGATTAAAAGGCAAGGTTCTTGACCTGAAATACCAAACATTAGGCAAAACCTTCTACAAAAGCAGAAGGAATAAGAGGTTACAGCAGCAGAAAAGGAGACAAATGGAAGCCCCCTCAGCAGCCATCCAGGCTCTGTGCACGTTTGCATGCTCAGGCAAACACTGGACCAGGCTGGATGTTACAGGGGTGCACAGCTATGAGAGGAAAAAAGTGCTGCTACACCAAGAAAAAGCTCTTTTTSTGCATTCAGCCACAGGGGAAGTTTAGAACACTTGACCAGGCACCACAAAAACATTTCCTCTTTTAAAATAGGGATTTGGATGTGCATGCTGTAATAAGAACACAAAAAAAACCCACCAGAGAACCTATTTGCTTCCCACCAGTGTTTCAGATGCCAAGCTCCCATGAGACAGCCTTGATTCAACCTGGAGTTCATTTCCTGTGGACTAAGATGAGCATTAAATGCCCAGGTGGTTCTTGGAAATGAGAGAACAAAATTATTTCGAAAATCCCTTCCAACATTAAATCTGCTTCTGGAGTTTGCATCCTGCAAGCAACTTCCTGTGAAGGAGTAGCCACTGGCAGTACAAATCTGCAGTCTCACTGAAGCTCATGAAGATGGAAGTTCAAGTGAGAATTCAGCTCACAGATGGGCACAAAGCCCAAAACTTATCACACTGTTTGGAGGCACATAGAGAGAAAAAAGTAAGTCAGCTTCACCCAACAAGAAGGTGAGGGGAAGCTACGCTGGCAACATCTTCACCTAAGCACTGGTTGGAGTGCGATAGTGAAATCATGGACTGGTCTATAGGAGGAGGGAGAAGTCCACTATTCTTTTATCCTGGGAAGGCAAGTTCCAGACAGAACTTTGCAACACTATTTAGCAGAGAAATCTCAGAAAATAGATGATAAAGTTGGCAAAATGAGGGAGCTGGTAGCATTTTCCCCAGATTGGCTACCAGCATACATACAAATTTAGATGAGCTGAATCCATGGGACAAAGCCAGCTGTATGGTGTTCAACAAGAGCAAGTGCCAGGTCCTGCACTTGTGTCACAACAACCCATTGCAGTGCTACAGGCTCAGGGAGAGAGGCTGGAAAGCTGCCCAGTGGAAATGGACCCAGAGGGTGCTGGTGACAGCAGCTGAACAYGAGCCAGCTGTGCCCAGGTGGCCAAAAAGGCCCATGGCATCCTGGCCTGGGTCAGCAATGGTGTGGCCAGCAGGACCAGRRCAGGGATTGTCCCTCTATACTCTGCACTGCTGAGGCTGCACCTAAAATCCTRTGTTCAGTTCTGAGCCCCTGACTACRAGAAACGCACTGGGGTTCTGGAGAGTGTCCAGAGAAGGGCAATGGAACTGGGGAAAGGTCTAGAGGGTAAGGTCAATGAGGAGCACCAGTTGTTTAGCCTGCGAAAAAGAAGGCTGAGGAGAGACCTTACTACTCTCTACAAGTTCCTGAAAGGAGGTTGTAGCCAGGTGGGAGTTGGTCTCTCCCAGGTAAGCAGTGATAGGATGATAGAAAATGGCCTCAAGTTGCAACAGGATATRTTTAGACTGGACATYTGGAAAAATTTCTTCACTGAAAAATGGTTTTCAAGCATTCGAATAGACTRCCCAGGGTAGTGGAGGAGCCACCATTCCTTGAGGTATTTAAAAAGATGTGCAGATGGGGCTCTCAGGGACAGGGTGTAGTGGTGCACTTGAAAGTGCTAAGCTCATGGCTGAACTCCACCTTACAGGTGTTTTCCAACCTGATTTATGACTGGTGGATAGGTGTCCTGGYCCAAAGAGAAGCCTCTCTGCACACCTTCCCCCAACTGCTGTTAAAGWGTTATAAACTTTTACCCAGTCCATGGCTGTAGGAGACAGTGCAGCAAAAAGGCTGCCTCGGTAGAAACAGCCTTCATTAAGTCAGACAGGTAGGAGGATTCCAAAAAAAGATGTGTCAGACAGGTAGGAAGACATACACACACACACAAAAAGAAAAAAGATGAAACATTCTTTATGTAAGTACCAATGTGTCTTGGCACCTAGTACAACGTAGAAATGATTGCTCCCCTCCTTGGAAGAGTTTATCATTTACAATGGAAGGGGAAAACAACTTTAAGCCAYGTTCAGGGAAATGAGAGCTGTACAGTTTATAAGATAAAAACCCCATCATTTGCCAGTCTATCATCTATTTCTTCTGGCACTTGATGAAATCTCACCTGCCTGCCTGTTTTGTTTGGGTTTTTTTACCAAAATTCAGGTCAGTCACTGTCCCTCATTCACAGTGTCAGAGGCGCTCTGAAAATACACATCAAAGCATCAGCTGAGAAACTGAGCTGCCAGACACCCCGGCAACGTAGGTCAGGCACACCAACATTTTTCCTTTTTTTTAAATCTGTGTAAAGGMCATGCTTCTTCCCCCCAGAACGCAGTCCCAGGCACCTGTGAGGTGGCAGAGAGAGCAGGCAACCAAAAAAGGTGCCATCCCATGGCATCACCAGTGCTRCTCCTGGCACAGAGGTGGGGAACAAGGGGTCACCTCCTACAAGAGATCCCTTCCACAGTGGCAGGGATGGCCAGCAACACTCACACACCCTGCCCAACCTCCCAATGCCTGCCCACACAGCCCAAAACACGCCTGATCTGCCCTGGGCACACCAGAGGGCTGCTAAATAGGTGATTCTCTGAAGGAAAGATCTGGGGAGCAAAACAGAGACTATGATAATGAACGAGCTGTTCACAAGGGCTTTATCTCTGCAGGGGAGGGATTTGTTGGTTTTAAATTCTCAGCTGGTAGATGATGAAACACCTCTCCCCGGGGTTTGCTGACCGACAGTAAACAGCGTGCATGTACGCCTGCATCTTTTTTTWAACTCCTATTATTTTAACACAGTTTAAAGGAAGCCAACACAGACTACACTTGATGCAGAAACAAGAGAGCAACAAATGCAAAGCCAAACTTCATGAGTTTTCTTGCCTGCTGCAATGCCTCCACTCACCTGTTTATAATATATGCACAGAGAAGCATGAACAYGGGATTGAAACAAATAAACACTGCAATATCAGATCAGTTCCAGCCTCCGTGCCTGACACTGCATGAACATGGGATGGGAACAAATAAAAATTGCAATATCAGAAGACAGGTTCCAAGCGCTGGAACCTCCACACCTGACACTGAGCCAAAATTTAAAAAAAAACAAAAACCAAAAAAACCCCACACAAAACACCCCAAACAAACAAAAAAAAAAAACCACAAAAAAGTAGGGCAAATGCAGCCTCTGTCACCTTGATTCTCTGTGCTTTCTCCACAGTGCTATCATCCCCTAATGCACTTGAATTGTTTCTGTTTCGCAGACCATTACCCTCTAATATTACTATTCTTTGCCTGAAAATTTGGGATTTTTTTTTTTTTAAGGGAGAAAAAAATATACACACACACACTCTCCCCGTGAAAGACTCACTGGATTATTTCTTATCTTCTAGGTTTTCCAAGTGTGGAGACAGGGAGATGCCTCCCCTTACCAGAATGCTGATTTTTTGAGGGTTTTTTTTTTTTGTTCACTCCACAGCTCAGAGACAAAATCTGAAGCTGTGATTCACATGCAGTAATGGAACTGAAGGAGCTGCGATTTCAAGACAGATACCAAGTATGGAGAGTTTCACAGTGAAACWGCTGGAAAAGGCAATTCTGAACAGAGCCTTTCAGCAGCTTGTGCTGCCAGCAGACCCTGCTCTCACAYAGGAAGGCACAACACCTTGACCCCAGTCCCCATCCTCTCAGGAGCACAGGATGAAGGAAGACTCTCAGCTTCTGCAACAAAGCTGGAAAAATCCTCTGTTCGCCTAAGAAGTGGCTCATTAAACTGTGCTCAAGGCCAAAAACAGCCAACACACCCAAGTACCACAAAACTGCCTTAGACAGACAAGGATTTAGCCTTAGCAGACATTCTTTCATCATTTTCAAGTGCTGTGTTATGGCCTCATCCAAACTGCACTCAGCCACAACAGAGAAGTACTGATGGCTATTAATAAATGGGGAACTGATGCCTAGAGCTGCAAACACAACACATGATCTTGGACATCAAACGTTTCCTTAATTAGAATAATAAATTTTAACATAAAAAGCTCTATTTGCAGAGACCAAATCACTATGATTGAAGGAAGGCTGTGGAAATCAGGCCAAATCAGAAGGGGCCTGCAAGCAGAAGAGCAATGCTGCCTGTGACAGCAACTTGCTCATAAACCCAGCATTAGGACTTCACCTATACCAAAGGTGATAAGAATATAAATCCCAAAACTTATATCATGTGCCTTGGTGAATCTGTACACACACCTAATTCCACGGTAAGCAGGACATTATTTGTCCTCTTCTGAGATCTATCTTAACCTTTTCCTGCAGGACAAAAACCAATGTGTGCCCCAACCACAGTGCACCAGCAAGCACAGATTCTCTGGAATCTGCCCCTGAATCGGGCAGATACAGCCTCCAGAAACCAGACTTGAAAATTTCTGAATCAGCAGGGGTGGTGCAAAATCCTAAACCAGTCCCCTTTCCCTGCAACTCTGTTTCCTTCCCTAACTTATTTTGGTTACCTGAAACAGAAGCAGACAGCTCTTGTGTATCTTGCTGTCAGGTGCAGTATAGCTCCATTCCTACTAGAAAAAGTGCTTTATAAAATTATTATCCATTCACAAACATAAAGAAACCTACAGATCTAAGTAACAGTCATACAACTCCATTCTCTCTTAAAATAAAAATCCCAAAACCAAACACTATAATACTATATCTCAAAGTCACTTGGGAGAGAAGATGAGTACTCAAAGCAGGCACACACTGCTGCCCTATACATACAAAAGGTTTGCATTTTGCTGCAAATAACTGCAGGACCAAAAGCAGCCCTGGGGAACCAGCGGACAAAGCACCTCGATTACAGCACTGAAGTTTCAACAGCAGAGATGAGGGGAGAAACAAAAAATAAAAAAAAAAAAAAAAAAAACCCAAAAAAACCCAACCAAGCCCTAGAAAACACAAGATTATTTGTAGGAAGTACATGAAGAAGAGCCAGAGAAGCAACACCCCAGCACTACCCATCCTCAGAGATGCTGCTGGCACAGGGACACAGGTTGAAAGCCTAATGCTACTGGGAGAAAAGAGAAAGGATTCCTTGGCATGGTTTTGTCTAAATGTGTGTAAGAGTTATAACAACATATTCTTGAGTACAAGGAAGGGTAGGAATAATTGCAATGCTTATGGCTACCTAAAATCCCAGCTAGAGGAATCCAGAAAGAAGCAGCTTGGAAAATAAAAGAATTGTGACGTGCTGGAGGCTAAAATGAATAAACTAGTCCCTCCCAGCTGTAWAAACTGATACTAGCCAAATCCGAAGTGCCAGGCAAATAATTCTCTGTCAATTACAGATCACAAAACACTGCACCAAGTCACACAGTGGTTTGAAGGTGGAAATATGAAAAAAGTTAAGGGACTGGTGGCAGACAACAGAGGAAATCACTGGCTATCAACTAATCCAGTAGATTACAACTCCTCTTACTCCACAGACATCTTGCTTTGAGTTTATTCCTTGTTCAGATTAGTTTCCAATATTTCTGCTCCATTTTTAAGCCCCTCAYAACACACATGCTGCCAAGATCCTATCGATTTCAACAAAATGGTATGTAGAGCAAGAGGGGAAGGTCAGTGCTGCCAGAGCCTCAGCTTTGGGAACCTTCCAGGTGGAAGCACAACTACACCAAATTTCTTCCCACTTGTGCTGGTCATGCTGTTAGAAGCACTGTGTTTGTACCATGTTATAGGGCCCCTCTGAGAGGGGGAAAGACAGGTCAACAGGATCATTTAATGTGGACTCAATAGCTACAGAAGAGAGCAGCCCTGCTGGAAATGGGCCAATGTTGGGAGCTGAGTTACGGTCACCATTATTTCAGTCCCCAGAGAGCTGGGCAGGCCAGAATACAAATTAAAAGATTATAAATAGCACCAAGCAAGGGGTTTTGTTACCATGTCTGAGGCAGCACTGTGCTGACCTGCATTTAGGTTTCACCACAAATCTGAAATTCGGCTCAAGTCCCCAAGAAAAGTTCAGTGAAGTGTCAGCACCACCCCAGTGATGGCTGTGACTTGGGATAATCTGCTTGCCTTTCTCTCACGGTGCCAGCAGAGTATTTACAACTTCAGCTTGAAGCTAGATGCAGATGGATGATTTGGTACAGTCTTAACTGAAGTCCTGACATTCACAGCATTCAAAGCAGCAAATGAGAGCTCTCCAAGACAGAGGGCACAAACTCCCAAACCCATAAGCACATGCAAGCTTCAAGCTCTCTTTTTCCAAACAAAACTTCATATCCAACTAGAGCGCTTGACATATCCCACCAAAGCAAAGCTTTCTTCCTGCTTGGTGATGAGAAGTTGCGTGGAATGAGCCGGACAAGGCAAGGAGCTGGGATTTGGGAGCCTCTGTTCTGCTGATGCCTCTGCAACTCATCTGTGATACATCCTTGTCTGGCCACCCTAACATAGTTGTGCTAAAGCATGTGTTCAGTTTAATGTCACTTTTCTAAAGCAGAGTATGTTCCAGTTTATTTATAAGCCTCAAATTGACTTCCTGAGTCAGAAAAGTACTTGGAACCATCAAGAGAGACCTTGTTGACCATGATTAAAAGAACTTACTTTTATTTTTGAGTTTTCAGCTGCAAACCAAAATATTTCTATGTAATAATTTTAGCTAAAGGAAGCTTTCAATCCTGGCTCTGAGCCCCACTGCCCTAGGTGGTACAGCATCAAGTAGCCAGAATCTTCAACCTCAAAGAACTCACAATTTCCATACAGAACAGCTGATGGCAGGACACCAAATAAACTCCAGTGACTAATCCTGCCTTCAGATGAGCAGAGGCCATCAGAATAATGGATCATTTTCATGACTGGGCTCTTCACAGTCCTGAGACTCATTTCAACTATGACAAGCATCAGTACAGCAGCTTTGAATTCATAGTCATGAACTCACCCATTTCCAGCAAGAGCAAGATGGCTAAAGCCTTATCAATTTTAAGTTCAGGCAAATGCTAAAAACAGACCTCTTAACRCAATGCTTTCCAGATCAGAGCGGAAAGTTTCTGCTTTTGATATTCCCCTCCAGAGTTTCTCCAGAAGATCTGTGAAAAGTGACTGGTCTGAACAAAAGAATCCTTCACAATTATCTAGACGCCTTTAGAAAAGGCTGATGTTAAATGTCACATTTTATGTTGCTATCTCACAGGCCTCAAGGAAGAACAGAGCTTATGTCAGAGACKGTATTTGTTTTTCCTTCTGCAGAGATGCACACTTCAGTGGGAAAGCTTCTCCTGGAAAGATACATTTCTTAGGCGAGATAGGGACATGAAAAGCAGAATGCTTTGAAGATCCCTCTCCCCCTTTTAATTACAGTTCCAATATATCACTTGGGGTAATAAAACCAGATTATGGCACCAATATTCAAGCTGATCTGGGTTTAGCACTCAATARCTCTCCCCAAAACCCAGGGGACTCAGCAAATCAAGCTGCTGAATAGAAGTGAAGGCTAAAATACAGTTCAAAGCGAATCTGTAGAAGCAGCAGTGTCTCATCTCACCAGAAATCATTTGATGAAAACACCACCATCGCTGTCCTGCTCTAAATGGCCAATCTCTGCTTACTGTCACCGATGCTCTGGGAGACACCTCTACTGAGCAAGAATTCCAATCCTCCCAGTTTCTGGCGCTGCCACCTCTCCTTCCCCACCTGCTCCAAGGAGCCGGTGTCACCCCACACATCTCTCTGTACCTGCCCTCTCCCACTGCTGCTGCCTGCCCAGCCTTGCCAGCAGGACCCATCCACTGACTAATYCACTGGTTTGCAAACACAACCAGACTTGCAGCCCTTCCCACAGGCATTTACCAGCGTATTTTAGGAAACCGTTTGCACAGATGGCAGCAGGTTGCTGGAAGACTGTTTAATCCTCCTCTATGTGCTTTGGAGACAGCATTATTCTTGGAGCTGGCAGCACTGCCTTGATCTGTTGTACCAAACTGCAGATGTATCAGCCTCAGYATTATTAGACAGTAGCAGTTTGCTCCAAGGGGGAAAAAAACCCAAACCAAAAACCCTACAACAAACCAGAGCCAAGGCAYTTTTACGAAGCATTGGTCAGTATGAGCATGCATCTCTCTGCAGGAATGCCAGGAATACCTGGGACTGGCAAAGTTGGGATTACACCACAGTTGCACGGCATGGTCTGCAGTGAATTCCTTCCAGACACTTCCATAGGCAGCAAGGAACACAAAGGATGCTTGAGGAACATGACTGGTCCTGCAGCACACTGTCACTGCTCATCTAAGGAAAAACCCCATTGTGCCACCACCCCAGTTGGCTTGGGTATAAGGCAAGCCTCCTCTGCCACCCAAATGACCCAAAATCCACATGAAGACCATCAGCTGCACATCCATGAGGGACTACACMCCACCCTGCAGCAGGAGCATGCACAGATTTCCAAAGCCTAATTATTTTCCTTGGCTCAGACAACATGTCACAACATGGCTTGTGATATTTTTCCTCCCTAGGGATGTGTCCCAGCACTCCAAATCAGCAGGAGATAACAGCAAAATACTGATGTCCATTCAAAACTCTACTGCAGCTCTTTTTCCCCCTGGGGATTCACAACCACTGTCCAAATCTACAAAATATCCCATAAGCAAAGAAAAACCCAGTAAACCTCCTTCCAAGGAGGACATTCACCTGCAAAGCCTTCTTCAACATCCTGAATTCAGAGACACTAAGTGTCAGAGATATTTCAAATTCACTTAACCCACTTTTAAAAAGTACAGTCTGTTCAACAGTGCAAAAACCACATTTTTTTCAAGAGCGTCCTCAATTCACCTGTCTGAGATGCCACACCTGGGCCAAGCCACCTGCAGCAGTCTGCCATGAGAAGATGAGAGGATCAGAAAGCAACAGCATAAGGAACCAGTTATCACAGAATAAAACATCACAGCACAAACCCTGGACATGCCTTAATTGCTATCTGGAAACAGCCAAATGGTTTTGTTTGTTTTTTGGGTTTTTTTTTGTTGTTTAACCAAAGAGCCTTTCTGCCCTAAAAGACAGGCACTGGGCACTCAGACAACCCMTACCCTCTAGCCAGAGAGGTACATGTGGATGAGAGCTCCTGTGGCTGAGCTGCTTCTGACAGAGGGCAGCAAAAAAATTTGCAAATTTCAATACAATTACAGACTAGAAAAAATTCTAACAAAGAAAAAGGGGAATATGGAGCAAAGGCTACAGTAAAGCATTGTGTCAGAAGACAGGTTTTCTGTCTCCAGAGTCAGACTGCTCTATCACTGCTCACATCTGTGCAGCATCCAGAGATGGCAGAGGATTTAGGATAGGACCTATCTATTGGAGTGATTTTGTCAGCTTTTGAAGTGAAAAAAATATGCACATAACTTGTTTCAATTTCTAGCCTTTAAGTAAGATAAACCCCGTACTTCCAAAAATGCAGGAGCCTCAAGGCACAGACATATTTCTGTCAGAGATGCAACTAACACACGTCTGCATACCTGCAGGATGCTTAATCAACCTGATTCAAGTGCCAGAAATTGTGACAAGGGAGTCTTGTCCTGCCACAGCTTCACTGCTATTGCTGCCACGACWGACTTGATGAAAAGTAGGTCTCACACTGCAATTATAATTACAATTTACACCACTAGTACATTTGTWCTTCAGGACTTTTAATATGCTTTAAGCTGCTACAGAAAAACTCCTAACTAATCCAATCTTTGAAGGTGTTTTAAGTGACGAAAAAGCCTGATTTTTGGTTAGCTTTAGTGGAGCTACCAGCCCTGACAGGCATGCAGTCAGAAACTGAAGGTGTGAGAGGCTTTGTCTATTCTGAAGACAAAGATATCGGATCCTCTCCTGAAGTGCCTGCAGCTGTTTTCTGCTCAGAACTCACCTCCATGGGCTGGTCCAGGAGCCACCATGCCCCTGGGACTGGCTTGCAGCCAGAGCTGGCAATCCCAGCCAGTGCCAAACCAAAAACATTAAAATAGTGGAGATCTTCTTGATAACCCATACAACATAAACCCACAAAAATTCATGCTAAAAAAAAAAAAANGTTCCTAGATTACCTAGGCAGCATCCAGAAAGCTGCTTCAGGTAACCTTAGTGATACATCATTGGTAGCTAATTATCTTCTGCAATTTCCTGCCTTCTTACTGTTAAAATRCATTCCACTTTGGGCTAAGAATGTGACTTTGACAGCTGCAGTACAATCTCCTTGCTGTGTAGTTAGTGGAGACAAATTTTATAGTACCACCCAGTACCCCTGCTCATACACGGTGCCTCAGGCTCATCTCTCCTGCTGCATCACCTATTTTTTATTGGAAGATTCCTGCATTTTTCTGTTGTCAGTATTTGATGCACAGCCAGGTCACAAAGATTAATCTGATCATTTGATTTTCATGATTAATTATSTCCTGATAAGCAGCTTTTTCTTCCACCTTTCATGAGAGCAGTTATTGCCCAGCCCTGCCCTTAATTCATCACATCAAATTTGATCTCTTTTATCAAACTCTGACAAGTTGAGAGTAAAGTCAGAAAAGAGCTCTGTCTTTCTGCACATCAGCTAAGCTTAGTGACAGCAGAGATGGAGAACTGACAGTCTGTCTTGAAATTAGCTCCAGAGTCAGCCCATGGCCACAAGAAAGCATCTCGTCCTGCAAGGAGAGCTCACATTAGCTGGTTGTCCTGGCTCCCTTGTTGTAGCACTGGTGAAAGGGTGATGAGAAGAAACAAATGYAACCACCTGCTCTTCAAAAAGAGAAAGTGCTCTTCTTTCTCCTTCCTGAAGCTCCCTGCTTCAGAGCCTAAAGGGATGCTGGTTCCAATACCACCTCACTGTGCTCRAAGTGCCACTGAGCCCTCGCTCCAGTGACAAAAGAAGAAATTGCCAGCAGGGATTATAGCACAGACAGCAGTGGCCACAAACAACCTAATTTTCCCCAGAGGCAGGCTGTGTATGCTTTTTGTTGTTCAGAGCCATCTGCAAGGAACTGGATATTTGCAAATAAAAGGAGATTAGGACGAGACATTAATCCAGCATCTGCTGCTCATTCATGCTGTCCCCTGAAAGAGAGCCCAGATACAAATATTTAAGTCATAACACTCAGTTCTGAGCTGCTGGTAAATAAAAACACATTAAAAAAAATAGAAATAATAGACACACTAAGTTGTGGCATTACTTTTTATACTAACTAAGCTCTAGGAGGACCGAAACACGTGGAGATGTTTAGAAAACAAAGTGAGATTCCCTTTGGGGAAGGGCAGCTTTCCCTTGGCTGTGCCTACCTGTGCACCAAGCCCAAGCAGAGGAGACACAATATTCCCATGCCCTGCCCAGGAACRAGAAATGGCAACAGCTTGTCCAGAAACCCTTCTTCTTAGAAAGGCCTAACTTCTTGAAGCCTACCAAAATAGCACAACAGGACTATTGTTCCCAGAGTTGGATGGCAAAGACTCCTGCTACCCTTGGGAATTGCTTCCGCTGTTGGATGGAAGGGTGCAGTAGAAAATGGCATCCGCAGCTTTTACAAAAAGCTCTGCTGTGTGCACCACTACGCARGAGAGCAAGGGCATCAACCCAACAAGCTCACTTTTTTATTTGTTTTCTTCATATGCACAGTAACTACGTGGCTGTCAGTGCTGCTTCTCTGACAGAGAAAAAGAAACAAAAAATAATTTAAGCTTGGGGGAAAACATCCAGTTCAGAAACACAGATGAAAAGCATTTCATCTCTGCATATTGTCTGTTTTTCTACCAGCAGCCACTTTTCACAGAGGATTTTGCCTGACAGAGCTGAGAACTGCTCACCGCTGCTCAGATTTTGGGTTTGATACCTTTCAGATGTAGCTGGCGCATTTGGCGTTCAAAGGCATCGCACACGTGGCGCCACCTGCATCTTATGCCTTGGGAATCCAGAACACATTTCACATTACAAACACTCACTGTCTACCACTGCCATCTGATGCTTTCTATCCAGCTTTTTTTTTCCAGCTTAATTTCATTTACTTTAAGATGGAAAAGAGATGGTTCATTGGAGGCATTTCCCACAGCCTACTTAAAAACACTGATGAGCTGACACACATTTTCATAGGTTCAGGTTTCATCACTTTACCTCAAGTTGCAGCTTTTTAGCAGATAGCAACAAGCCAGCAAACTAAGAGCTGCCTTACAATGCCTATCCCTATCCACAGCACCTTTGGAGTATTTCTACTTTACTAGTGCAAGATTATCCTGTGCTCAGCAAACCCAACCTTCCTGCTACCAGCATTTGTTTCAGTTACATCTGGAAGAAAAATCAATTTTGTTTTCAAGTTAAAATTGAGGTCAAATTTCAGATGAAAGACCTGGACAGTTAGGAAAGACACTCAGGCAGTGCCTCAGTGGAAACACTCCTTAGTAAATTCCAGAAGAGACTTGAGRAGGTTTTAAAAATATGAATTAAAAAGATGAGGATGAGCTGATACTTGGGTGTCAGTAACAGCACTGCACACCAGTTAGGGGAAGGGCACAGTGACACAGCCTAATGRGGTGGCCAGCTGGTGACACACAGTGGGAAGATGGGCATGACAGTCATGGGAATAGCTGGGGAGCAGCACATAGCTTACTCCTGACTCGTATGGCCGCCTCCTCCAAGTGAGTTGGCTGCAATTCCTGGAGGAACTGCCCTAACAACACACAAGCATTCCCCACCTCCCCCTTCCAGTGTTGTGAAACCAGCCTAAGCAYCACTCCACTCAAGCAACCTTTTGGCATCCAAGTGGCAGTAAAGCCACCCTTGCGTTGTCATGCCATTAGTTTAAATCAGTGTTACAGCCAGTTCCCCGATCAATGAAATGCAGAAACGCGACTGCAGGAAGGAATTAGCAGCTGTAATCCCATGATTACATAAATCCCTTTGGTCAATCAGTTATTAATGGCTGTTATATTTATTGGGGTTTATAGCAGACCTACAAACCTGAGCCATTAGAAGCAGACACCAAAAAGGACACTGTAAAAAAGCTGTTTGATTACTGACTCCTCACAGCAAGTGCTGACAGAATACAAATTTGGCTCGCTCTCCCTCCTGTTAGCGAGCCTACTAATGAGCTTGCCAATTAAGAGCCAATCTGAAGACCTTGGAGGGGAAGCTGTCAAGAACATGAACTCCCATGCCTCTGAGGAGCAGCTGCAGGACTCGTGTCAAGGGCCACCTTCAGCACTTCTTGCCAATGCCACCTGCTGATGCCTTTATCCCCCACAACTCATCCCCCTCACSCAAGAAATACAAACTCTCATCACACATGCATATTATGGCTTCTAAGGCATGGGTTTTGAAAACAAACGCATGCTGAGAAATAAAAAAAATCCTCCCTTACTCCTGGATCATCACAGAGGTTTTACTAGGTCACATACTAGAGCTACTGTAAAAGTAAAATACTTTAAAATAATAATACTAATGATGAAAAGAGTCACTAATTACACATCATAATGTCTATCTAATTACTTTAGGATGCATTTTGTATTTTTGCACATGTGTATTTCTATTTAAGGAATCAAGGACAGCTTGAGCAAGAGAATTTGGGCTCCTAGCTCCCTCTGGATATCTCTGTGCTTGTCCCTCCCCTCTTAAGCAATTAATTTAATATAGTTAATGAAATGAAAGGCAAAAGCATAAATCCTACACCAGTCCAAAATCTCTGGAAACAAAACTTCACGACTTTCAGTGGCACACACAATCCACTTCAGTCACAGCGACACCCCAGAATGCTGGGACAGTGTACAAGCATGCAAGGGCTGCAAGCATCTCACACACCAGTCAAATCTCTATTTCCAGTACATCTGTTTGATTACTTTRGCCTGTTTAAGCAGCCAATTTCAGAACCACTCAATACTGCATTTCCTTGTAYTTTTCTTCCTGCCCAGTCCTTGAGGCAGTGGCATTTACAGAGAACTGCAACAAACACGCTTCCCCCCTGAAAGAACCCCCAATGACTGCTCTTAGAGGTTAAATTTTATTGCAACATTCAAGGGACTGTCAGGAAGCAAACAGGAGCAGCACTCCTGGCCCATATTTTCTTTTGGATTTATCCATCCCCCATTTAATTCATCACACCACACGATGAGTAACCCTCTGGAAATAACCTTTAGCAGAAAGCTCTGTTACCTAAATAAAGAAATGCCATAGTTTCTCTGAAACCGTATCATTCTGCTGAAACTAATTATGAGAAAGCTGGTGCTTAATGAAAGTTTGCTTTAATATGACTTATACTAYTCATAAGTTTGCTTTGGATAGCATCCAGCTTTTTAAAATTAAATATTAGCAGTCTGTTAGCCTATCAAACAAACCTAAGCATGTCAAGTTAGTATTTTAATAGTGTTTTTTCTTCTCCTCCCAGCCTAGGTTTGGCTTCCTAATTGACCTGCTGCTTCAAAGTCAGTAAACTCAAAAGTCTGAGAAGAAGATGTCACACTTTAAYGGTTTAGGAGTGCACGCTTTGTCTGGGTGATTGATGGATCAAATGTGTGCTGAGGAATGCCGCAATGTTTCTTTCATCATCTCTGCTTCTCATGAGGCTGAAAACCGGACTATCACTAAACTTCTTTGCTGCTAGAAACAACAATAAAATTCTCCTTCATTATAAATGTAAAGTCCACCCTGGCGCACTGAAGGGCTTTTATTGAGCTGACATTACCGTGTGAGCACCGACCAAGGTGTGCGTGCGAATTTATCACCGAGGATGCAGCTGAATCCATGCACCAAGCATGCTGGGCTCTCTCTGGCTCACTGCACTCCTTCCTGGTCATTGCCAGCCCCAACCTGTTTGGTGAATGAGATATGGAAGAGCTGCACAAACACAGCAGCGAAAAGTCCTTCAGAAACACGGCCGATAAATGGGGTAACATTCACAGGTGACCAGCAAAGAAAGACGGTGGCGTTAATCGAGGGTGACAAAAGGCACAAATGTACATRGAGAGCCCTTATTAAAGCAATATCAAATAATTTTCTGAGTGCYTTTCAACTGTGATTATTTACTTTTAGTCCTGCCTAATCAAGTAAAGGACTGTAACGTTTCTGATCTTGAGATGAGCGTTGAAAGGYAGAAAAGGTTTCCAAATATCTGTGCTCTCCTAAGTGTCTAATACAGACTACACATTCACGCACCTATACCACATTTTTTTAGTGCAAGAACAAGTATTCCTAACTGCAGGCCCTGCCAGTGGCATGTGAAAGGCAGGCAGGTTCTCTAAAGCGCTGACATCACACTTATTAAACGTTTTACATATAAAGCTTAGTTAACAAATCCGCTGACAACRCATGAGCTGGAATAAAAGCCTGCTCCCTTCTCCAGAGCAGGGCRGCTCTCCCAGATTAAAGTCGAGCAGAAAAGGTATTGAATCTCACTGAGGTCAGGTAAGGGGGCTGGCACAATGTGGATACCATTGGAGCAAATCTGCCCAGAGCGTCCCAGAAAGAGAGAACTGCAAGAAATCTCTMAGGATGCAGAGTCCAGGGCACTCAAGCATAAGCAGTCAGAGGAAGAATGGGGCAGGAGGGATCAAGAGCCCTGCCAATACCCTCAGGCCCTGAAATAGTAGAGGATTTGTTGAATCCCAGGGAGCAGCCCTGGCTCTATTTGGCAAAGRAGGATAAAGCAAAGCCACGGCAGTGCTGGCAAGTCTGGAGGGGGTGGTGGTGCCCTTCCTGTTCCCACATCTGGGGAGCCAACTCAAGGAAACACRCAGGGCTGAGCAGCCAGGTACCCCAACATTTCTGTGCCCACTCAAGGAGCCACAGGTCTGCCCACAGCTGAGGCACCGGGGGTTTCAGCAGCACCCAACTTGCACTTCAGTCCCTGCACAGTGTCCATTTCTGATGCTGGTCAGGCATTTGGCTTCACTCCTCATCTCTACACAGCTCCTTCAAAGCGTCTTGCAAATTTAAATGGGGATGCTGGGTACTTTATCCAATAAAATCCTTCCTGTCCTGCCTCAAATGAACATATTTTCACTGCAGCAGCTATATTTCTGGGTTTTTTTTTTTTTTTCTTTTTTTCACACCATACCATCCATGAGAAAAAGAAAACAGTGCTGTGCTACATCCAGCCTTCATCACACTGCATCACACACCAGCAGCGAGGTGGACTCACAGCACCAGCTGTGATTTCTCCTCTGCTCTCCACACTTCCAGCTTGCACAAACACTCTTGTGTATCTTTGCATTTTAGGCATACCTCTGAGACTGCTCATTCATCTAGAAATCATCCTCACCATCATGACAAGCCAGGAATGCCATTTTTCCTCCCTTGTTCTATAGAGAGGAGATGGAAATGAGGCAGAGGTATCAATGAATAGGCAGGTGCATGCCTCAACTTGGCCTTAGAAGAGCCAAGCCCGGGCCACCCAAAAGCACATCCCCCCTGTCATCTGGGGGCTGGGGACATCAATCCCACTTGTGTCCACACAGCAGCACTGATGACATTTCAGCAGCCCACCTGCAAATACAGCAGGATTCAGTCACACCCAGGGAGAGTTTTGCTGCCTGGCCTCACTCAGGGCCCTTTGCAGGACAGTAGTGCCTTCCTTTGTTCCCCTGTTCCCCATTGCTTTTCTTCAAACCTTCCTGGCGTTTCCTTCCTTCCCCCTCCCCTGCTCTGGCAGGGATGCCGAATGCTGATGAGACAATACTTGATCCATCTTCAAGCACTTATTTTCGGGCAATTAACTTGGCATCATAGAAGCACTTAAGAAACCTGGCTTTCCGGAGTGGGAGACAACTGACTAAAAAGCTAAGCAAAGTAGTAAATTATTGTCAAATGACTAAAAAAGAACAGGAAAGAGGAGGGGGGGAAGAAACCAATGCTTTGATAGAAAACGCTTGCTGCTGTCAGGCCAAACCTGAGATCTGACAAAAAAAAAGCCAATCTAACACTYTCAGCAACCATTAGTGTGAGTCCAATACCAGCCACTATCAATTGTGTCTGAAACAATTGAGTTTTGCCATTCAAGGGTGGATGCTTTCTCTTCTGACAACTCCTGCTTGTGTGACATCAATTCCTCCTTGGAAAAATTAGCCAAGGCAGAGCATCTATCTATTTAGATAGAGCACATTATTCTCATGTTCCAACGGCTTACCAATCACCATGAGGTCTTTCATCACCAACTATGCCTGCTATAATAATTCTTTTCTACTTTCAGAAGCAATAATTTACACATTATCAACATTTTACTTATTTACCTTGGTCTTGAATTCAATTTAGGGGGGCAGAACCACAAACAATTAATTCAATTTTTCATGAAGCAGAAGTTTCCAAGTCTTCCTTTTTGTGTTATTTTCCTGTCCCCAAAATGACACTTCAAAGATGCATTTGCCTTTCATCCCTTAGATGCCAACATCAGGAACGGGGCATGAAAAAAAAAACCCAGTCTGGCACTGCCTGAGCAGTCCCTCTGCTGGGCATCTGAGTGTTCCCTCACAATTCACACTTGGCTTTGGAAACAGTGGGAACTTATCGTAGATCAGAGGCATGTTGATTTTGCAGACATGGCTTCACACTTAAAGTGAATAAATAAATATCAGTCTTCCCACGCTTAGTTTTCAGTTCCCTTCCAAATTTTTAAGTGGATCTCACTGCAGACCCCTACAGCTACATAAAGCCTACGAACATCAGCATAATAAGCTGTCTTTTAAGGGAAAAAAAAAAAAAAAAAAAAAAAAAAAGAATCAAAA
>NW_026623304.1:266310-393693 GCF_030028575.1 Malurus melanocephalus | reverse complement strand
AAAAAAAAAAAAAAAAGAAAAAAAGTGGGAAAGAAGTCAAAGTTTTTCAACTTGTAGTTTGCCCTACTGGCTATTCCAGCTACCTCCTCACCTTGTATATCTACTGCTGCTGCCAGTGGGCAATGTCCTGGAGCTGGAACTCCAGTGGAAMACACTGCTCTGCAGGCACAGGGGCTGCAGCTGCTTTCAGGAACAAATGGGAACAACACAGAGACAGGCAAATAGGGAAATAAATTCCTCTGTTCCTCACACTTTCAAAACCCAAACTGAAAATGTTTCCTTTTGCCTCACTAAATTGACATAATGATGTAAAACACCAACATATGAAAGCTCACAAGGTGCATACAGAAAAACCTGACCTGCCACCCTTCTATCTGCCAACTCACACAAAGCAGCAGGGATCTCAGACACCCAGACTTATTCCCATTAAATATTCAGTGTTATAAATCAAGCCCTCCCACCTTATATAAACACATCACAGCTCTTGCACAATAACATCCTGCTTGCATACATTTACATTATTCCCTCAAATGAAAAAAAAAAAAAAAATTATTCCATGAAACATTTTCTGTGCAATCCTCTTAGAAGAGTTTAAAAGAAACAGAACCTAAAATAAAGGTAGACACTATCCTTAAGAGGAAATAYCTTTAAGGCAGATAGTTCAAGGGGGACATACAGCACTTCCAGGGCTCAGGGGCAAACTTGAGGTCACAACCCACTATACAATATAACCCACAAGAAAGCCAAAGGAAAAGTACCTGGTTTGCTGTCTTCACCAGTTAGTTTTATGGGTAAACATAAACATTTAGGCCAAGGCTGAATTGTCACACTAAGCAGATGAACAGTGTTCAGGAGGCACCATTACACCCTTCACCTTCCTCTTGCAGCTCCAGCCCTACCATATACTCCTGCCTGCACGGGGCTCCAAGGGCACCAAACCATGGCACACACCATTGCAAGCTCCCCCAGTCCTGCTTTCCAGGCTATTTCCAGTTGTGCTGCCGTGAAACCCTTTGTAACTACAGCAGGATGGTCAGGGWTTATATATCAGTTTTAAATGCTGGAAAATAAAAATTACTTGCTCTCCTGGACTTCCCTCACACTTGCAGGCATGTTCTCATCTTTTTGTTTAACTGCAAACACCACACATTTCACTCACAAGAGCATCAAAAGACACAAAAGGCTACTTTTAGGAATTTATCTTTTGATTCAAGTGGCCATCCGAGGCTTGCTGTGCCATTTTCTCCAAACATCACCTGCAGTGGGTGCCTAGCCCAGAGCACTAGGATGGGACAACCACTGAACCATAGCCCTCTGCATGATTTCCCACACTCAAGCAATCCAAGGACATGAAATTAAGCAACAGAGTTCTGCATGGAGGTCTTTCCAAAACTAACTGTCTTGATTAGCACCAATCCAGCTGCAAAAATATTTGTAAAAACTTCATTAATGCCAAATGGGCTCTGCAAGCACACAGGTTTTGTTAAGACAACCTGAGATAACTGGAAAGGTAGGGTGGGCTTTTCCCTCGGCTCTTCTGGTTTTCTTGGCCTTTCCATCCTCCCCTGAACTTCAAAAGCTGGCAGCAATTTACAACAAATTACTGTTGAGAAGGTATGCACATGCATAAGTGCGTGTGCATGCACACGAGCCAGACAACTCAGAAAGTTTCTTTCAGGGAAAGAATTCCACTGCAAGAATCTGGAGTCAATCCTTGATGGTCAAAATAGGGCATTYGCTAATCAAAGTCTTAGGCAAAAGACTTCATCCAGGCAGATTTTTCTCCAGAAAGAACACAGCAACCATTATATTCCAAAAGAGATAYAAGTTTGGAAATGTTTTAATCTCCCTGTCCTGGGGGCCCAGGTAGCATCAGCCCACAGACCACAGCCCCTCTGGGTACCAACTCTACCTTGCCACTGCTCCAGGCAAGGGAAATAAGGGATTTTAGRCCTGGTCTTTAGCAGGACTTCAAGCATTATTCAGGAAAGCAGCACTGGAGTGTTTCCTTGTGATATTTATACCATTTAGGTRTGCAATCACCCTACAAACTCCCCTGCCTGCATGTGCCAAAAAGGACAGCTCTCTCAACTTTTCATCGCGCGTTTGCCACAGGGCTAAGCAAGCAAATATTTCTTTACAGCCTTTCTTCAGATCCAACAGACTTTTCTGCTCCCATCTATGCCATGAGGCCGGATAAAGCAGCACCAAGGTCTGTGCTGACACACGCGATGCTCGTACATGTTACACAGAGACAAACATTCCATCTCACTAATTCAGGGTTTCTACCTGCTCAGAGTAATGCATTTTATCAAAGCCCAAGCTTAACTCACTCAATCCCCAGTAAGAAAGACCATTGAGAATAAAAAAAATCTGCTGGCAAAACCAAACGAAATGGAGCGGAGTAGGACATAAATCCACAGAGCCTCAGAACAGGATTAAAAACACTGCTTGCCTTCCCCACAGGCTTTGTAACCCTCACGAGCCTGAGAGGGATGGATTTCAGCATGCTAAGATCCTAAGAGAATACTGAAAGAAATGGCATGCTGTGGGTGGTTATATGATCTTCTGGTTTACCAGAGAAYTTTGCAAACTCCCCCAAGCCTTTCATGGCAGATCAATGAAGATTACTATGGACATCCATACTTTGCTGGGGATTTCCAAGTCTCTCAACCAGCAAAGACAAGCTCATGGGCTTTACAAGTACTGCAGACTGGCCTGTCCACCTGTTAAATTTCATGAGCCCTGAAATGAACAAACGACTCATAGAGAATATAAAACGTAATTTTGTTGAGCAGTTTGTCAGCTCAAAAAACTCAGAACACAAAGGGCTCAAGGTATATTTCAATTTCCACTGGAGGTATCACCCATGGAGTTTACAAGGTTCATCAACCAACTCAGACCCACACACATCTTGTAGTATCGGATCTGCTCAGGTTAGAAGGACCCCACCATAAACAGAACAGAGATTCCATTCTGCAAAACTTGCAACAGAAAACAGAGGAAAACTGTTACATTTGTATATTCTTTCTGCAATGCTAGGGAACCTCAAACTCGCTGAAACACATACTGAGATGATCCAGAGCCAAAAGATAAGACCTTTAACTTCTCCTTAGATGCTGATCCAAAAGGGAAGAAATTGCAACCCAGCACTTTGCAAACTGGCACCCAATCCCTGAAACAAGTCTCCATGTACTCTTGCTCAATGAGAAAAATGGCAGTAGATTGATGCACACTTAAACAGGGCCTTCGTGAATATTAAAA
Organism: Malurus melanocephalus; assembly: GCF_030028575.1. NCBI lineage: Eukaryota > Metazoa > Chordata > Aves > Passeriformes > Maluridae > Malurus > Malurus melanocephalus. Next base: position 390,429 of record NW_026623304.1, on the reverse strand, counting down.
GACCTTTAACACAGCCAAGAACCTTGTCTGAAAATGTTTCAAACCCTCTATCAGCACAAGCTATTTCTTGGTCAAGAGAAAAACGGGTCATAGCTCCAAAGGAAAAAAAAAACCTGTCTGATCCCCATCTCCTTCCTCCAGGGAATGTGTCTGGAGGGGGGGAAACAAAAAAAAAAAATTAAAAAAGGGAAAAGAAGTAATTTATATTCCAATTGCTTCATGGTCTTCCTGCAAAGTTTTAATAACTTCCTCCAGCTTGTCCACTCASTATATCATATTCAGAGTATCCAAATGAAATTTCCAAAAGTTCAGCAGGACTTTTAATTGCATCACTTAAAATGGTTCTCTGTCAAGGGCCCATGCCAAAAGCAGGCTARAGGCTTTCAGATCAGTATATTTCAATGGGTAGACAGAGATTTAGACACAAAAAGCCACMGTGAGGGAGCACACAGAATTATGTACTGTGGCTACTCAGTGTCTATTAAATAAACACTTGAGTGCAATATAGGGTGTAGCTTTTAATACCCTAACTGCCTTGCTTCTCAGAAGTTTTCAAAACATTGCTCATTATACATCTTTGTGGAACAGGCAGACTGGGGTTCTTCACATCTCTGTGAACACGCAGACATTTCAACAGACCACGAGTCTGCACAGCACAGAGGTGTCAAACGAAGAAAGAAACAGACTGCCTCCCAGTGAAGTTCAAATAAGGAAAGCATTTAATTATGCATACCTCTCCAATGCTTTGGAAACTGCTTTTAAAGGAGAGAAAGTGTCATAACTCAAAGGTATTTACTCTAATGAAAAACTACAATTGTTCAGGCTGTTTCCAATATATTCAAATAAAAGAAGATGGGTTGAGATTTTTTCCCCTTCAAGAAGAACACTCAGGAAATTACATCCCAACCAACCCTTCCCCCTCATCTTTTTGTCAGCAAATCCTATAAACCCACAAAATGCCAGGAATTAAATGCTAAGGTTGGCAATCTGTCATTGACATATGTTCCTGCCTTTTTTTTCCCCACCAAGTCATGAGATAAAGCTGCAGTTTCAGCCTCAGCATGGAATTTCTTAGCACCACTTAGTATTTGGTGGCTTCAGTTCTCCCCATTCCTTTTTCCCCTCTCCCTCTCCTAATCAGTGTGATTTACTTTATCCCACAAGCCAAACTGTTCAGGAATCACAACCCAACCTGCAGAGACTTGGAGGCACTCTGCACAAGAAGTCTGCTCCAAAGCAGCACCATCAGCTCCCAAGCTGACACCAGACAGCCCCATGATACACTGCCACTACAAAAAATCACTCCTTCCCTTTGGGAAGCCCCCAGCACAAGCTGTCCAAACATTATTTACAATTTCAAGTGTTGCCTTATTTATGGCTGAAATTTTCCCTGCTCAGAAGAGAGAGTGACTGAGTAACTTATTAGGAATGCTCCTAGGGAATGGGGGAAAGGGGGAAATGAGATCACTCATAACTCCAGAAACATTTACAGCTTTTACGCAAAATTTAAAATTGGAGCATTATCAAATAAGGAAAAAAAAAAAAAAAAGAACCCAACCCAAACAACCTTAATCTGGTAGTTTGCCAAGCTACAGGTGGGTTTTGTAAGGAGGGAGAGGATTCCAGYTTTCTTGTTTGGAGAAGAAAGGCAAGCATAACTTCTGGGAAGATTAAATACTTGAAGTGGATATATTTACACAATATGTGGGAAGTGTGAACAGATGCTACATAGGAGGCCTTTCTCATGACAGCATCTCCAGAACACAAGACAGTTTTGGATTCTGTTTGTGTGGTTTCTTTGCAAGACACAAAAATATTTTTTACGAAGTGTTTTGCAATGGGAAATATTGGCTTCTGAGGCTTTCCAAAGGCATCTATTAATAGTTTTTTTGGTAGTTAATAGAAATAATTATTGTTGTCTTCCTACCTGCAGCTTTCCATTACAGACTGACTGTGAGTATTGAACTTAAAACCAACAGGTGTCATTTTCAGCAGTGGTAAATACAACTGCTCCTACTGACATCTCTCGTGGTTAGAGATGCTTCACACAGCTGCAAACTCAGCCCTGACCCTCACCTTCCCAAAACTCTGCAATTTTGCTTGCAGCAGAGTTTTTCAAATCAATGRCAGGGAGGTTGTTTCTTGCAAAGATGCCTTGAAATAGGAAAGGCGTAACAAAGCTCACCTGAGAGCAAGAAATCAATGGGCAAATCAGGAAGAGCAAACAACAGCACCACCAGAACTTTCTGTGTTTAGCTGGTGTTCATAAGGCAGGACCCACATCAGTATGACAAAGGAATGATATCAGGATTAGCTTGGGCACAGCTACAGACTGCATCACTTTGTGAAGAGCTGGCAGCCCCCAAATAGCTGACTTTCAGAGAGTTCAGTTAAATATAACCCTCTCTGCCCGAGCCACGAATAAAATCYATTCCATATACTGTGATTTCAGCTAAATCTGAAGAGTTAACAGCCAAAGAGCTACATATTGATTATGCCACTTCCCTTCTGATGAAAACGACTTTGAAACAGCACCCAGAATCCAATATTTTCCTTAATTCCATTAAGTTCTGCAAACAAAGGCTTTCTATTTATTTTTATCATAAAGTAGCATACTCACAGGTATTCCTCCAGGCTCCAGGTCATCCCAGACATTTACTGGCCCATACAACAAACACACACATAAAAACATATCTCCATGCACACAAACACTTATTCTTCCATACATGCTCCCATTTCAATATCCTTATTCTAGAAAAAAGAGGAGACTGAATTTGTTTCAGTGGCTCAAACCAACAAGGACATTGTGCCTGCTATATTGTTTTCAGCTAGACAGGAGTTAATCAAGGCTGCTGATGGGAGCACAGTCATTCATGCTGCTTTTTAAGAAAATACAGATTTTTTTTTAAAAGTGATATGCACATACACAAAGAACATACACACCAGAGAAAACACCCTGTTAGATAACCTCTTCTACTTCAAATGGTTCACAGTGATTTAGCTCTCTACCCTGAGGGTTTGTAGGTAGATAGGCAGGCATTTTTAATACTCTCCCCTTGCTCATCGAAAACATCAATCAGGGGGTCTCTCTTCTGAAGCTGAATGAGCATGATCCACGTTTAAGAAATCAAAACTATTTCCCACTGAGGTTCACGTGGTGCCTGTCCTTATGCACAGTCATAACTAGAAGTTATCTTTCCAGTTCTTAAAACTGGAAAGATATTTTCTTCCATCTGTCACTGCAGAAAAGTTGAGAAGGGGAGGGGATATCCCAAGATGGTAATAAATCAGACTGTGTTATTTGTTGTACTAATATATTTAAATAATCTTATTCAGAAAACTCTGTATGAAACTTGAAGTTCTTCTAGATACCATAAACTGACTATGGGTATCATAATCATATGCATATAAGGTTAAGCTATGGAAAGGGTGAAAAAGAGRAACACTGAAGAAAAGCAGACAGCAAATTGACAACTGAGATCCATGGTTTAACTTCTCAGCTTTAGTAGCAGATTTTGATAAGCGATTTTTTTGTTGTACTTAATACGGCTTCTTAGCGCAACAAGCAGCAAAGGCAAAAATGAAAAATCAAAGAAACCTCTTATTAGGCTCATGAAAATAGCTAAGGGGTAATGGCTCATAAAAACAGTCCTGCCCACTTCTTTCATCAGATTGTCAGCCATGAGATGCCCTGAATGTTTGCTCACTATTTGCCCTGTCGGTGGATTTCAGCTCCACCAAATTCAGATCAAGAACCACACTCATTACAAAATAATACAAATACAAGAAAAAACAATCCAGCAACTCCCCTCAGGTATGAGACAGTACCAAGATAGCTGCAAATGAGGAAGTCAATGATCCCATCTCTGTACAATGAGAACCAACCTTCTTGCAGAAGAGAGCTTGAGCTCAAAAACCAGCCAAAACCTCCTTTAGTTCTGATGCTGTCTCATGCACCTGATCATCTTCCAAAGATAAAAGGAGAAAGCAAATCTGGTRACATTTATTACCTTTTTCATCCAGTTTCAGTATTAACAGAAATCCAACTGCAACATAATTCTTCACAATCGCCTTTGACAGGAGAAYGCTACTTCACCTCTTGCAAGGAGACACAGAATTTCTCATGCAAACTTTAGCAGCATACTCCAAATTTTTAGATTTCTTCCTATAGAAAGACACTTGCTCCAGCAACAATATCAAGCCAATCTGCATTTTCTGTTGACTTGGCTGTATTTTGCAGCCCTCCTACCACATTTGGAGAAGGGGGATATGTGGAAGGGAGAAGCTGTTCAGTGCCATAATTTTTGACTGGTTCATCAGCCTGACTGCAAGTTGCACAAGCAGTGTTGCCTAAAATGGTGGCATCTAGTTAACAAAAGAAGTCATGATTTAGTGCCAAATTAGTATGCGAGCAGCTAAGCATGACTAACAGCGGGCTCAAGCATAATACTCCTGTCTTCATGAGCCCACGAGCAGCCTTAACCTTTCCACACAAAGAACTGTCAGGAGAGGCACCATCAACACAAACCAAGTGTGCAAATCCTGCAAATCACACAGGAGGAGAAAAATGAGCTGCAAGAAAAACAATGTATAGACATATCATATGTTAACCATTCCAAGCAGGTATGAAACCCCAGTAATTATGTGTTAGCTAGAAAGGCTGATCTCAAGATGGACCTAATCAGCAGCAAGAGCTTCACTGGGGCCAGATGGCCCAGAATTATTCCTGCCCCCACCATCTTCTCTCTTTCTTTGCACAGAAAGTAAGTCTGAGTCTTGGGAATGCAAAAATAAAAGCACAGCCCTCTTCCACACCCAGCATCTTCTTCCTCTACTCCACATAGAAAGTCTTCCCCTTCCATGCTATACCACCTCTCAGGTCAAAAAACAAACAAAACCAAAACAAAAAACCCCAAACTCCCCCCAGCAATTTTTCCTTAATTTCTTAAATTTCTCCATCTAAGCCACAGACATGGAACAGCACCTACCTGCAGCTGAGAAGTAAAACGCTTAATGCAACATTCAAAGCTATTCCAGACAGAGACCCAAGCAAAACTTTGAAAAWGCCAGGGGGAAGAACTGCTGTGAGAAAAATCCCTCCTCCCTTTTTGGTCTGATCCAACAAAGCAGAGCAGCACTACTTCCTCCAGAAATATCCCTCAATTCAGCACTTCAAGACATCAATATTTTGGCCAAATTTCCAGCTCTCTGCTGTGCATACTGCGCTCCCTGTAACGCAAGGCCCCAGGTGTACAGCGTAAGTCAAAGCTGAGAGCACAAACAGCAGGGCAAAAGCAACAAGTAATCAATCACTGAACGCAGCTTATTCTTTAACAAGTGCTGTCTTAAAAAAAAAAAAAAAAAGTTCTGAAACCCACATGGCTTTTTACTTTGGTTTGGCACAAAGACAGCAGCGTAGTTTCTGGTCACTTAAGCAATGTGTTCCCAAGATCCAGGCTCACTCCCAAGATCACGTTGTCTCCGTTTCTCAGTTCACACAACTTCAACTCAATAAGCAGCTCCAACCCTCRGCAAACAGATGCCACAGGCTGGGGATTGATCTCAGCTTGCATCCAGTTTCAGGGTCCTCTTTGGGGAAATGCCACGAGGAAAGCTGAGTGGGTGTGAGGGAATGGCATACCTGAGTCACCAGGATCAACATCTGGCTCATAATTCTGCACCACACTTAAGCTTCTTACTGCTTTGATTTAAAAAGCACCTATTTAGGGATCCTTAAAGAATTTAAAGCATGGGAGGAGGGGAGGGATGAGACGAAACACTATTTGTAGCATCGTAAGAACTAACGGGTTCCCTCCATAATCATTCTCTCAACTTCAGGGGAACCAGACTTTAAAGACAAACATAGCCTACTTATAATTCACTGGGAAAGCCCCTAAGAGTAACAATACTAAAGACACACATTAACTCAGAGATAAAATATTAACCCATTTCTCGTGGGCAGACCAGACACAAACTGCAGGAAAGGGTCCAGCAAGAAGGTGGCACCTTCAGTGGCCACAGTTCAGTGAGGATCAGTGAAGTGAAGTAAGGCAAGGAACAGCATGAGCTATAAAGAACTGAACACAGCATCACCAAAAGGACACCAATGTCTGTCCTGTGCAGCATTAAGCTGCCCCTGGCCTTTAAAACAACTGATCCTTCATTGCATTTTGTGAATTTACATTGCCACTGTTAGAGCTCCTGCCTATAGCCATAAATCAGATTTTGTCTGACCTTGGAAGTGGAGCTAACCTAGGTTTGTCTCCTGCTTGGGTGGAAGAATAAATTGGGATCCTGAGCACTAAAGGCAGAAACTGTTGCTGTTCAACTGTGGAAAGGGTGAGCAGAGTCAAACAGGGAGCTTTCAGCAGACAAAGACTGGATGAGAAGTGCTACTGCAAACACCATTCGTCTCCAGGTTCTTATAACAGCAGTGTCACTCCTTAAGTGCCTGATGCCATCAGAGTTATGCCACCACAAAACCACCACAGAAAGGAAAGAGAAGGCTCATAAACTTTGAGTTTCATCTGTAAATTTCTGAATTCTTTCTAAAGAACTTCTGAATTTGCCTCACCATGAAGCTGCCATTTGAGGGAGATAAAACCACAGTACATGAATGCTGAACACCAGCTCAACTCTCAGCATGACTTCAGAGTCCCTAAGCTGGTCCCTTGTGAAATAAATCACACACAGACTCCTGCTGAGCTGCCTCCCTGTTTCAGAGTCTAAAACGAGATACCAAGTTGCTTAATGCGTAAAAATTAAGCCACTCTGAAATTAATTATAAAYATTTGCCTCACTTAGCTGAAATTTATTTGACACAGCAGTCAGGAGTCAGATTAAAACTCCAGCCTGTCCACCTAAATTTCTCTGACTTAAGAAGTTAATACCTTGTCATATTACAGGTGACATGCTTGCCTCATTCCACTTTGCATAGCATTAATTGCTGATTTTCTTCAATGCTTTGGTTGGGAACAAATGACCTACATGCATGTTTGGTATGGATAGTACCATGCAGAAACCAAACCTAAACATTATCATACAGAAGAGATGGGATAAGACTTCTCTTATTTTAATATATATATGCATGTACGTATGAATACACACACATATACAGAGTAGTTTGCTGGCAGAGTGTTTCACTTTATTTTTGGAAATACTTGGCCTGGCCTCCTATGTACCAGGAACATAAGCTAAAAAACATTCTTGCAGCCTCCCCCTAGAGAAATAAGAGGTAGTTTCACTCCTGTATTCCACTGTGTCTCTACAAATGGGATTACACTGCAGACTTGTAAGTTTACAAAACTATGGATCTTTGTTTTCCCTTTCTGCCTCAGCAGACCCGTCAAATAAGGATAATCCTTTTCTCCCACCTTTTGTCCATCTTGCCTATCTGCAGCTGTACATTATTCAAGCTGGAAACTRTTAATAACCAAGAAGCTCTCACCTTCAACCTCAAATAAGCACTAAGTGTTCTACCTGCATTTTGAACTTAAAAAAAAAAAAAACTTACAAAGAATTAAACTATTCACGTAAAGGTAGTTTATTACATTATGGGTTTGAGGAAAGGGAGAGTTCACTGAAGGCTTGTGAAAATAACATTGTGCTACAACATGATGCTTAATGAGTGCTATTAACAGCTGGTGTCATCTGGCACTGTTACTATTTTTTTTTTCCCAATGATTTTTGCACAGATTTGCACCAGGCACAGGCCTCCTTCTCAGTCTATAAGGGAACAGCTGGCTGAAATCACAAATGCCCTCTGAGGGTAAAATATTTTAGGACAGTTCAAACAAAACTGACCCCAGGAAAAAAAAATTCCAAATCCTTTTCCAGACCTAAAGTTTAGCCAARCTGAAGCAACATCAAGCTAGGAAGAACCTATACTATACCCGCAGAAGCASTGGGTCTTCAAAAGAGAAGCATTCCAGAAAAAAACAATTGAGCCAACACAGGGTTTACAGTCAGTGCCTTATATACAAAGTATGCAGGGTGGCAGCACCTGAAGAGTGACCCATTCTGCCACATGCTGACTTTGGGTATAGGATTTCTGTTCATTTGCAACCCATAACCATGTGTATCCCATCCCTCCTTCTTCCCAACACATCCAGTTTGACACAGAGTGAGTGTGGTGAGAGGGGCAAAGCACAGTCATCACCTTCGCAACTCTTGTTACATTAAACAAAATGTCCTTCCCAYGCTATTCTGTGAGTTGTTGAAGACAAATGAAAATAGCACAATGTTTCTTGGTTTGTTACCTACCCACCCACCCCAGAATTTTGTCTTTAATAAATTAAATAAGTAGCTCCTACACAAGCCGTTTTGTTGGAGAAAACAATTGTCAGTACTCTGATTTTCAAAAACATGTTTACCCATTCCTAGCAAGTGGTGCAGACAGGTCATGACATCAAACTTCAGCTTGGGGCCCCCAAAAAAAGGTCAGGGAAGGTCTGATACATGCCGTTCGCAAGCACAAGAGCTACAGGATTTCCCTCCTCCTTCTCCACTGAAACTCTGCCTACATTTTCCCATACCTTGTGAGTCAAAATCACTTTCTCCACATAACAGAAAAAAATTCACCCTGAGCAAGGAAAGCCCTGCTACGTGCAGAAGAACAACCACCATGGATGTTTGGGTTACTTAAGACAGGCGTGCTTTTCTTTTCCCCATGGCAAAATTGTTTAAATGCGTATGAAACAGTAGATTGATTGTCGTAGGAAAAAAAAATTACTACCCCTTTTTCTTTCCTTGCACCAACTTACAAGTCATAAAAAATAATAAATTCAGACTTATGTCCTGATAAACAAAACCGCAGCAGAGCATGGCATAATTTCTCCTCTTTCACTGCTGCCTAACTCAGCTTTCTTAATTCATGCCATATTTAATCTACGTGTAGGAAATCCACATTTGTTTCTAATAAGAGAAGGAAAGTAATGAGATGTCAAGGAACAGTTTCCCTAGGCCAGAGAGACTTCAAAGGTGAGTCTGGCAGCTTGTCCTGCATTTATTGTTTGCGTCAAGCTTAAGATTTTCTAAAGAGCAACTGCCCATTTAAAATAATTATAAGCTGCAACCTAAACCCGAACAGCACATGAACCTATGATAAAACACTTACACCATCGTCCAAATTTCGACATCAGCCCTGTATCAGAGAACACATAGCTCCAGATGCTGGATTAAAACAATGAGTACAAGCTGAAAATGAGCATATAATTCTTTCAGCTAATGCACAAGGGTCATGCTGCTTAATGCAAAAGCAACATTAAATGAAACTATGGACTACGTTGCCTCAACGTATGAGCTGCAACCACAGCCACTTCTGGTGAGCCTATCAGCCACATCTATCCTGAAGCAAGAGGCAGAGCTCCCAATAAAAAAGTATTTCCACTCAGGGAGATTTTTTTTTCCTCCTGATTATTATTTTTGCCAAATTTCTGAGTTATGGTAGAGTTGGGAAAAACCAGGAACATATGACAAAAATGAAAATAAGACACTCTGCTTATTACTTATGCCACAATACTGTGCTGTTCATTCCTGCTAAGTTCTTGTTGCTCCTGAAGCCAGGGCAGAGGCTTGTCCAGGAAGCCCTTAAAAAAAAGGCACAGCAGCACAAAATAAGCATTARGACACAACTTTAATGCTAAAAACCAACATGAAAAGGGCTTACCTCTGCACTAATAAAAGCCACACAAAAAACCCCTGCAAGGTCCACAATGCACAAGCATCGAGGCAGGCAAAACTGTAAAAGAGGCAGCCAATCTGTGTATCACAGGCAGCACTGCTAAACACAAAGCATACCTTCTAATTGATTCCATTTTCTAATGTGTGTCTGTGTGCATGTATTTATGAACACATACACACTTTATTGTTTATCATCTTCCAGCACACACTCTGAGTCAGCAGATAAAAGGAAATATGTTTGAGCGGTGTTTAAAATGACACCCTTTACAAATGAAACCATCTAAATCCGGTGTTAGAGAATTAATGAGCTTCTCATGTAAATCACACATAATTTACAGTGGAATTTGTTCTTGTGCCAACAGCCACTTGCGCTGCATAATAATGAAGGCAGGGCTTCAGAGACACGCRAAGCTCCCTRCAGCCTGTTKGTGTCCTGCCTCTGCTTTTCCCTSAACAACCAGAACACCAGAAACCCTYTCTAAGTGCARTAAYRTGAGTCTTSATCTTYCATTTCTCCTCCTCACTTCTGGCTGAGAAGCGTTGCCACCACCAGGAACACTCATTTTAAGTGCTATTAATTCACATTTAAGAACACTTTTAMGTTTGAGCACAGCCTAGTTTTGGGYTGAAAACCTGASACAAACATTAAGCCTTTCYAACACCRCTTAARGCATTACCTGTGTTYAAGGCAAAAAGAAGAGCAGTGACAGCATCAAGGAATGGAGAGGATCACAAAGGACCACTGAACAAACTCAAGAGATACAACCAGTGGACACAGACTCAGCGCCTTAATCCAAACATACCAATYAAATCTGACGCAAATGCCATTTCTGTTGATCAAGAGAGCATCAAAACCTCACAAAATTAACCTTGAAAAAGCCCATTCCTCTTTTGACYGATAAGGATTAACAATCACTACACCTCCAACTCACGTACCATCACCTCCAGCAGCCTCTTCTCGCTGTGATCAAGCAGGAGCACCCCAACAAGCTGCTGCAGAACAGGATCCCCTCCAGCACCCAATATGGGACCCACCTGAGAGAAGAGCTAAATACCTCCTCCCCATGCCCACCTGAGGCCCCAGCTGAAAGCCATAATGCCTCGTTCCCATGGGGGCCCAAATTCAGCATTCACAGGTGGAGAAACTTCCCCACAATCTCCCTGAAGCTRTGACACCAAAGCAGAACAACTTCTTGGTCCCCATCCTTTTCTTTCTTTTTCAGTGGACTGTGAACCCTTTTGGGTTCAAGGGGTGCTGGGAGACCCAGCAAGGCTCCCAGGGTGCAGGAATGGAATCAGCAGTGAGGGGCATGCATGGAAACACCTGAATGTCCTCCCCTCCCAAAGCCACAGATGCAAACCTGCTTCTGTATCACCTCCACAGCMTCCTCTAAATGCATTTACAAGGGCTCCCCTGTCTGTCCCTTTCTGTTATTACAAAGCATTCGTATTTGATGACTGGGGAATACAAAAGGACATTCATGTATTCTCTCCTAGCCCTCTGCCCAGCAGCCACACAGAAGAGCTCATTAATAACATCACTCTCCCCCCAAGCCGCGGCAAAGGGAGCCCACATTATAAAACCTGCAGGGATCACACTGTCACATTGTGCAAGGCTGTGCAGGAAGGAGCAATAAAAGCAGGAATTTTATTTTTTTCAACACAAAGGACACATTCTGCTTGAGGATGTGGATGGCTCCCAGTAGCAGCAACCATTCTGTCAACGGAGGTAAAAGAGCAGCAAGCTGGGAAATATGCCTGGTAGTACAACTTCTGTATCTGGGGTGCCAACAGTCCAGTCCCAGCAGCCAAAAGAGCATTCCCAGGGAACTGCATATTCCCCTGACTTGTGTTTTTGCTGCTGAAGGTTGGTTGGGACATTTATAACTAGAGGACAAGGCAACTGGTTTTAGTGGCTGCCTATGTGGAGTTCTCCACCCTTCTCCCTTTGTTGCTAATGGCATTGTCTGTCCAATCCCACCCAGCTGTCTTCGCTCCTTTGAGATTCCTCTGCCACCTGTTCTCATTCCAAGCCTTCTCTGCCATCCTGATTGCCCAACAACTTTTATTGGTACCAGTCATTAAATATCCAGCTCTGAGACAAGACCAGGTGCCCAGTGAAACCAAAAAAACTCAATGTAAGGAGTACAATGWACGTCTTAGGGATATTAAATGATAATGCACTCCCAACCTTCAAGTGGAGCCAAGATTTTACCTGAAGTCCATGCTTCTCAGCTTAATTATTGAAATAAATGAGCATCTCTCATTTCACAATTGGTTTGAAAATCTGATATCCAACCGACATGAGGGTACACCTCTTCTGTCACCACCTTCCCTGTTTCTTTGTTTTTCTCACTGAGTGGGCCCAGCAAAACACCTGAGGCTTTKCAGTGGTGACCTCCACTCTGTGAGGGTGAAGACATGATGTCCTGTGCCTCATTTTGCACAGCAAATTTGGCACAGGAAGAAGTACACCTGAAATTTCACTTCCATTGAGCTGAAGTGCATCCACATCAAAGCTCGTGCCAAGTCCTCTGAAAAACCCTACCAGGCTATCCCACCTGAGCAGGAACTGAACAAACTCCTTCCAGCCACCACAGAGATCTGGGATTTTCTTCCAGTGRCATGATTTCATAAAGGCATCACACAAAATGGTAGCAAAATGTCCAGGCAGCCCCCGCAGTGTGTGAAGCGAGTCCCGTATTCATCTGAAATACTCATTAAATAAAACCATACTAATAATGGCCTCTTTGTCCATGGGTGGTCAGGAACTAATGAGTAAAAGCTCTAAGCAGCCCTGACTTCTCATTTGCTTATCTCAGTGGTCATTAATTGGTCATTATGGTGGAGACAGAGACCCCTAATGCATCCCTATAATGCAACATTGGCTGCGTATCTCCACATTATCCTACCCTTATGAGGGATTCATGGCAGACAATAAAAACATAATCTCATGCCATATATTCACAGATATCCCCCCTGTAAAATAAAAMCAAATAGGAAGCTAATCCCTGTGAAATGGCACTTCATGAACAGAGCTGGCAAAGGGGGAAAAAGMATCCCTTTCCCTCCTTCTCTCTGCAGCCTTTCCTCAGGACCATCCACTCTTCATTACACATAAGTAAAATTAATTCCTGCTCTTGTATTCCTACTAATGAAGCTTCTCAGAGAAGCCCAGAATTACAAACATTTACATAATGGCTTAATTTTTAGAATCAATTAGGAATTTTTARGAAGTCTTTCCAGTGCCTAAGCTCTGCACCAAACCAGGTGCTTTGCACAACTCCCTTGCAATTGMAAGTGAACTTTCTTTCACTTCCAGGACGCAGGCAGCACTCCTTTGGCATAAAAATCCATCAAATTACAAATAKAATGACTGCACAAGCAAATTAATTACTTTGTAGGTTCAGCAGAAGTTTCACCCCATTTAAGTCAAATTTGGGGGAGAAAAATAAACAACCACTCCAAAAGAAAACCCACAAAAATCAGCCGACCCCACAGAAACAATYAAGTTTGTTTAACATAAAAAGCAACTTTTCTCTAGCTCCCCCAAAGTTTGCAGTGCAACCTTTTTTTGCACGTTTCCTAAGGAAGAAAGAGCAATGCAACCACCCTTTTTTTGCTCTCTTTTAATTGCCTTCACTCCCTCTCCTGTGCCTCTGAACCCAGGTGCTCTTTTCAATCATATTTGAAAGAAGGGCAGACAGATAAATTAGKTTTTTTCTATGATTTGTGGACACAGGCAGCTGGACAGGGGAAGAGGTGCCAATCAAGACTGCTGCCTAGGGAAAGGCAGGTAAATTTCAGCTGCTGGGCACAACTTGAAAGCGGATGGGTGAGTAATTAGTAGAAGTAAGTAAAAAAYTGAAAAGTTAATGTTTCACCAGAACATTAAAACAACAGGGTTACACAGAACAGGAACTACGACACCCTGCACACAAGGTCTCAGCTTAAAATCAGCTTGAATGCCACAACCCAACTCAGCAAACCAGGATCCCTGCAGCTCCAAATGATGATATTCTGTGCTGGGGAGCCTGGCCATGCAGTCCTCCCTCCTTCCAGGAAGGTTTTATTACAAAAATATTTACCAGTATGGCAGTAGTAGCCCAGAGCATATTTTCCTCCCCTCCTTCCTTGTCCCTGCTCCCATTTTATTTTTCCCTTCCACTGCTGGCCTCCTCACTGTGGTCCTSCTTACACTCTTACACTTATTTGAGCTCACCTAAAGCCAGGGTGCACCTGGAATCCTAAAGCTGTGCTCTACAAACACACATTTTCCTTGCTGTACCCAAGGAAGGGTTGTATATGAAGCTCACAGCTCTACAAATGTCTGAGCCTTTCCTTTCCAAGGACTCATGATTTGGTTACTGCAACATCCTCTCCTGTGGCCTTGCAAAAAATCATCCTGACACATTTGTTTCCTTTTAAAATGCTGCCATGAAGATCCTTTCTGCACCTTGTTGCTTTGACCACATCCCACTTCCATGTTTTTCTTTTGCGGTTACCTCTGTTTCACACTTCCAGAATAAACGCTGTGCTTTTAGCTCCAGGGTTTTTTCATGGCTTACCTCCAACTTGAACATCACCTCTCCTGCTTCCAAGATGTATTTGTACTCTGCCATGGCACCTTTCCCCCTGAATTTGTATATTTGAGAACTAAACAAACGTGTTTTCTCTTACACTGACTGGCATGCAGAGAAGAGACCCACTCATTGCTGGAAAACTCTCTTTGGCTCTTTCCTAARCCCCTCCCCTTGCTGCAATGCCAAAGATCTGTTTTCAGAGGGTCTAGAGAACCACTCCTGGCCCAGTAAATGTCACTAAAATCAACACATGCATCTCCACCTGCATTTATTTGGTGGATTATTAAATATATTGTGCTTTCTGGCATGCAGAGGCTGCCCTGTAGATCACTGATGTAGATCACTGTCCTACAGCCTCCCTACATCCCATCTGTGACACCTTACAATGAGGGGACTCKGGGGCAGGTGTCCCTCTCTGCTCTGCAGTCACAAAGCACGAAGCACATCTGGTTCTGATCCATGTCTGGGCTTCCCAGATGTTGCAGGACCTGGATAATATTTGAATAATAACGATAACATGCCCTGCTGTTTGTTTTACGGCACCTTTGTGGTTGTCAGCATGCCTTATGTGTTACTTCAATTTGCTCCTTGCTCYCTCTACATAGCAATCTTGCAAGAGCCCCAGAAAACCTGATTTTCCTTAAAATCATTGAGAATGCAGGGGAAAAACCTGATGTGAGAGCTGGCTGGCATTCCTAGCAGCTCTCTTCCAACAGTTTTATATCCTTGCTCTCTCCCAGCTGGCTCACCTCCTGCCCTGTTTATTTTCAGCAGAAGGCAGGAGGAGCCCAAATGAATAAAAAACAGCTGAGGTTTCTGGTTTTCATCAAAATTGACAGAGTTCTRACCAGCGTGGACAGGAGAAAYCACTTCACAAGRGGTTTGCAGGACAGCAGAGAAAAGYCACAGGRATGTTTGCAGGAGTGAGCCCATGAGATTGAAGTGCTGCTTCAACAAGGGCAGCATCCCTGCATCCTCAGGGAGCAAGCATCCCAGGGAGAGGAAAACTGCTTTTAAGTACTTCTGAGTTCCTCAAGCTCCTTTGAAAGCAATGTAAGGAAGTAATTTTGGAAAAAAGAAAAGGAGAAAAGGAAAAAAAAAAACCAGACATTAAGACTATTTTCTCTCTGCACACAGTATATCTCAATGAGCTATTTGGCATTCCAAGCCCTGTGTCTGCAAAGACAATAAAGGAAGACAAAATGTTCTGCAAATGCAAATATACAACTCTACATTAAGCTGAGTATCTCCTGATATCTCTATATAAAATGAAAGCAGTGCTTAAATTCTAGTTCTGGAGTACCTGAACTACGCAGAGGAGAARCTGTTCTTAAAAAGATCTATTATTGAGCAGTCTGCAGGATGACACATCTGCTTGTTAATATACAGTAGGCTGGGAAGGCTGTGGCTGTGAGTGATGGATTCTGAAGTACTGCCTATGTACATCAAATCAGATCGCTTTTTATYAAAGAAAAAACAGAGGTCTGGGAAACTGAGAGCAGGAGAGAGAAGTTTTCACAACAAAAATATAAGAGTAATAATTACTAGCTTGCATTGTTTCTGCAGACAAAAGGGCAATCACTTTAATTCTTCTGCATCTTGGCAAGCCTCATATTTCTTAACTCTTAACAATTAGCACGCCAAATGAATGTGAACCAGGATGTAATTACTGAAGAGCCAGGGAGGGAAGGGGGAGATAGGGGAAAAACGACCGCGTGCTCAAATTATTTCACTGTAAGGAACATCTCAGTGAAACCAGCTCAGGCACASCATTRACAGAAGTAAAACACCATGGAAGARGAGATGTGAATCTAGGCCACTCCCTTTCCTGTATGTGCTGTGTGTGAAAGAGAGCTACTCCTACAWCCCCAACGAGGACTTCGTGTTTGCCATCACAAAGTTGATATGCACTGTTGATAGCAACCCACAAAAACCAAATGTTTCTTCTTTCTTTCCAGCTGACGTCCATTTAAGAYATATATACAACCTCATGTCACCAGCATCCTCGAATTTTAACAATTGGTTTCCACAGCTTTTCTTTTTTTTAAATAAAAAATTAGATATGCACAAGTTCAACATTGTCTTGCAGTTGCATAAGCTGCCAGCCATGAGAAAAATACCATTTTTACTGAAAATAAGTTCTGCTAGCAGGTTAATATTGCTATAATTTTAAAAATGTTTCACAGGAGGGAAAATAAAATCTAAAATCAATTTTCAGAAATTAAGATGAAATCCATATACGTAGTGGTTTTGTTTCCAACTAACTTTCCGCAGTATTAATGTTTCCCATACAAACTCTTACAAATGGGCCCCCTTAGCCTCTCTAGGGGACGGATTGTGGCATTCACAGGACATTCACAGTAGCACAAGGCAGTCAGAGCCAGAGGACARCCTGGAAGGAGAGAGGACTTAAGGACCAATAAATTTAGGACTCTACATACACATAGGTCACATGGAGATTTTTAACCTTTTTCAGACAGCAAAAAAATTTTAAAAAATGTTCTAGTCAATCTCATGTACTTTGCTGTTACTGCAGAGGCCCTCAGTGCTCTTACAGCCGTGAAGATCACCCAGATCACTGTGTAAATTTGCAGTGGGGTCAGGGGTTTGCTGGCAGCTGCTCCAGGTGAACAAACCTTTGGCTCGGGGTGTAAGGGTAATTTTGTACTCACTTCCCTTTCCTAGTACAGCACATACATATACATTACCAGCAKAGGCATGTGCATGGTTATATAAACCTCCACAACCAAAACACTCGACTCCACATCCGTCTTTCCCCRGGGAGCAGATGAAAGAGCATGTACAGATGTGCACCGCTGGAAGCTATTTGGAAACTGCAGCAATAAGAGTGATACCAAGAAACAACTGAGGAGAGAAAAACAAAACCACACGAAGCCAAGGCCAAGTGGTGTGTCCACCTGACCAGCCAGATTGATCAAACAGATTTGCTTGCAGTTAAAAATTACCTTAAGTGGGGTGCCATTGGTCCATATACATGGACACATAATGCACATTTTTATAGGGAAAACATGCAAGGATGAAAAGGCAGGAGAGGGTTCCTCCAGAAACCCTAACTGTGAACTTCCTGGCATAGCAGCAGCTAAGCCCCTGCCTTAATCATGCATGTGTTTTGCATTATTTTTTATTGACTTTTCAAACTCATAAAATGAGAAAATAAAAGAAAATCTCGGTGACTAGTCACACAACCAATCTTTCTGGTCTTATAATCCCACAGACCTCTAGAACACAGTTTTATTTTAAACACCTGGGTAATCCTGTTGAAGTCAGGGAGATTACTCATGGACGTGAAGTCAAAGACGTGACTCACGGGGTGTCCCTACTGACAGACGAGGCACAATTCCCACGGAGACCCTCTTGAAACACACAGCCATAATTCCACACTTCTTGAGGGAAAAGCTTTTTTTCCACACTTTTTTTGAGGGAAAAGCTAAAATAAGAAACGATGCAAGCATGAGACGCATGGGCTGCTCATCTCAAGGCTGTGGAAAATCAGAAATATCTCAAAGGCRACTGGGGAGCCGGGGATGGGATGAAATGTTAATGCAACCCTTGCCTGACCCGCAGTCACAGCGTAACAGCTAAAGCCATAGTGGATTCTAGCAAAAATGAATATAACCTGCAGCATCTTTGCAGAGATTCAGCAAAATACAGGAAGGTCACCAACTAAGTAAACATCAAACGARGGATTATCTTAATTTATAAAGAAGCAGGACCAGGAGGAAACCAGGCCAGGCAATTTCCATCTCCATTGAGGTGGGATCATATCAACCTGTTTGAGCTGAAGAGAATCGACTTCTTCAATAATAATTCTACATAAGGTCAGTAAATACCAGTCTGATGCCCTGGAAGAGACACATATTTCACAGACAYGTTTTTGCTTTTTCCTATTGCTGATCTACAATTCAAGCATGGACTGCTTCCAACCGTGATTGTTGTTTAAAGTCACACGAACCCAGGTCTAATATTTCAAGCATCCAGGTTTGGGTTCTTTAATTGCAACTTTCTGTGACTTCATGATTTATTCATYTCAGGATGCACTCAAAAGTCTAGCGTATCGCTGACATCCCCGCGCAGAATACTGTTAGCTTTAAAATTTCATAAACCACCATGTACTTGACAAGTTGAAAAGTTAACAAGGGTTATAAGGCAAGGAAAAAAAAGCATGCTGAGCTCTGATCAGCTCAGCCCCCAGAACTCCAGGCTTTTCAGAAGTGCAGTACATAGCTTGGAATTAAAAAGGGAGACTCTATTACAATATTGTCTTTATGGCCCGTGTTCCCCCATTCCTCAGCTGAGCTAAAATACATGTCTCCTCTTTAATGAAAGCCATACTTACTTCATACACACTGGCTGTAAACTACCAAGCAGGATCTCTGTCTAAGGCATAAATTAAGTCTTGCTTGCAAGACTTTTTTTAAAGAGCTCTGAAAAGAAAATGGCTTGTGAGGCCACTCACTCCTACATGGCCACATGAGCAGTTAGCAGACACCAAAATCTGCCCTTCAACCCCTGGCAAATCTCCCCACTGCTCTGGGGAAAAAGAAGAGAAACCCTGCACATTTGGAAATGAGGCATCTCTTAGTTCAARTGACTGTGCAGGATGTCTTATTAAAAGATGCCTCTTTGCAGAAAAARAAGTGCCAGAAAGTTCATACTGAGAAGGTTTCTTTGAGGCTAAATTAAAGTTCTCAACCTAGAATCAGCAGAAAAGCATTACAGGCAGACACAGACAAAGTTAGGTAGAACAAAAAAAAAAAACTAAAAAAAAACCCAAAGAAAAACATAAATATAACTTATGCCTTAATACATAATACCCTTACYAACATCATAGGCATCAAGTGGTACCCTAGATGGACCCAGAGACTTTTTTACATTTCTACTGAATTATCCCACCAGTTTTTGTGTATTCCCCCTGATGCCTGGAACTTTTGGTATTCACAAAGCAGGTCTGTTCCATTGAAAAGGCAGTAAAATGAGAAATAGAAGGTAAAAGTCTTTTCATCTCACCAGTGATGGTGCAGCTCTCTCACACAGGTTTGGGCTCAGCGTCAGCTACCACAGGACTCCCTCAGAGATGAAGSCTCTTTGACCATGCACATGAACCACCAAGAGAAGGTTTAGATGATGACACAACTGCCTTTCAACCGGTTTTCAAGTCTATAAACAGCATTTTCAGAGCAGCTAACTCTTCTGTTGTCCTGTGAATGGATTTCTTCAATGGGAAGGCAACAACAGTCATTCGCTTTCATCCCAAACAAAACAAAAGAACCACAGCTAAACCAGAAACCGTGTGTGTACGGTACCAGAATATTTGATTACCACTTCTGAAAATACACCTGCATAGCATGAAAAATCTCCCAGTGGACCGCGCTGCGCCGTGTTTTTATTTTACAAATGCAAATTGMATTTAAGCAGCTTTTGCAAAGCCTGTTTTGTTAAGAAAATCAGCCAGCGGTGAGATGTAGCCCTGCCTGTGTTTTGCCTACATTATCAAGGACAGGCTCCAATCTGCAGGATGGGGCAGGGGGCAACAAACAGGCAGGCAGTGATGTGGTTTCTGCACCAAACTCAGAAATTAGGCAGGCCAGTGAGAAATTCCAAGCTCACTTAGTGAGCACTAAGCTTGTAAGAAAACACATATTATTACAAAATGGGCTGCAGTGGGCTCTCCTTGAAAAGCGACGCTGCAAACTCAAACAGAAGTATAATTTAATAAAATGCAGCAAGATTCAGGCGAATAATAAAACCTGCTGTGATGAGAAGTCTAAATGAAATTGCTTCTTCTTGTCCATTATACCTTTATTTTTGATTAGGGAAACAAAAGCTGGGAATCAAAATGTCAGGCTTTTTCATCCCCAATGGGTTCCTATGGATACTGAAAAGGGAGAAAGTGCCTTGATTCTGGCAAAGATAATTAGCGTAACTTCAGAGTGAAAAATAGGTAGAGCCATTAGCAGCAGTCAGGCAGCTCACACATGGATGCAGACTTTCTGCAAAGACTCTTTGATAAAAAGGCAAATCTTATCCCTAACCTGATTTCTAAAATGAGTACATAAAAACACATTTATTTCATGCACTTTCCATGACACTTCATTACTTCCCAGAAAATTATATGCACTGGCCGTCTTTTCCTACATGCTAAAATACACACTGCACCTCACACTGGCTCTTGTTTCTTACACGCTGCATTTTAAAATATGGAGTAGAAACCTCCTCRGGCAGAGAGGGTAAAGGAAATGTATGACTCAATAAAGCTAACTGGCACTACATGCAAAATTCTCCTTGTGCTACGCTCCCCAAACTCTTACCCTCTTTCTGCTGAGGCCATTAAAGCTATTAAGTTGGGTTTCTTGCAATTTCTGTGCCCACGTTTTTCAAGCAAGAAAGAAAAGGCCGATTAAAAACCTCTGATCCTTCCTGAAACAATACTCACTTGCATCTGCCCAAGTGTTTCAGCAGCAAGCCCACTGTCATGAGCACTCTCTCCATAAATCTGTCATCCCTAGTTGAACCCCTCCAAGTGGTATTTGCATGGAGAAATAAAGCCACGTCAGTGGATTGCTCTTTTAATTACTCTTACTTGGATGTCAAGTGACACCCAGAAGGCCAGCTCTGTTGAGAATGTCTTTAGTCACCTACATGTGAAGTTCACTAAAGTAAGCCTGGTTTCATCTCTTCCAAGCCAAAAGGTGACTGCATTGGTGGTGGTGTTGTTTAAAAACAGAACATGCCATTAGATCATCGTCTGAACTGTCAATGCAACTATCTTTCACTAGGACTACCACAGCTTATATGGATAAGATGATTAATCACTTCAATTCTACCAGCCATTATTTCTAATTAAAAACCAACCCATAAATACCTATTTTATCACTAGGTCTGCATGGTAAATAAATCCAAGTGGTCAGTAAAACACTCACAAAGGAAATTGCATTTAAAAAATGACTTTTCATTTCCAAGTGTATCTTCCTAATTAAAATGGCTGTTTCCCATACATATCCCAGCAGCATAGCCTGCAGTAATTTAAAGAGTCTTTGAAAGCACAATTCTCAACAAACCCATKAAAATAACTCCTTACCATCATCTGTTCAATGGAAACTAGAGCATTTTAATATTATACCACCCTTCTCAATGTTGACACTTTAAGGCTTCTGTGTCTCCTAGGCAGACGGTGAAGAATTAAAGTATGAGCAAAAAGAGAAACATGCAAAATGTGCAACTTCCAAAACAGGCAACTTCATACATTCAGATTAAYTACCCTCCAGTACTGATGACAGACACAAATCTCTATGGGTAATTATATTAAACTTTCTTTCCAGGAACATYTCAAACCTAAGAGGTTCTTGGGGCACCTTGGGGCTTTCCTAGTAAGGAAAAAAAACCTTTTTTTTTTTAACAGTGCAAGGGAGCTGCTTAGAAGGATCCCCAGGGTGGGACTGCCAGGCCAAGACACTRTGTGTGGTCGGCACGAAAATGCAGATGTTAATACCCTTCTAATCATCACTTCACATCTAGCACAGTCATAACTTACTCTGTATACAAGGAGCTGTTACACAAACTCCTCTGCCTTAGGAGCCCCCAAAGAACACACTCTGTAGGAAGCAGAGCAAAGTCCTCCATTCCTTATGGAGAATGTGGCAAGGAAATGCAACACTGCTCGTGGTACAACTCCACTGACCAGGGCAGAAAAYGGGACCCAGACTCTCAGGGGTGTTTTTCATGGCGTGAGTTCCCAGAGAAAGAAGCAGAAGGACAGTGCTGGGCACAGGCAATGTTTACATTGCACAGGAAGRAAGGAAGAACAATTCAACTGAGACATGAAAAAAGGCAAATGCTGCAAGCAAAGCACAAGCTGAACTACCATCTATAAATATTTGAATTATTCTATGCAATATTTCAGAACATTACAAACAGAACTGGGATTTATATTAAAATGATCCCTCTGTGTTGTTCCTGTATGTGTATATGAATAACACATACTCTTCTTTAGATGCACTACATATCAAATTACAGATCATATAAAAAACTAAGGACCAGAGTTTCAAAAGCACTCTGCACATATTTAGATACTCTCTGTCAGCAGAGACTGGAGAAATCAGCTGACTTTTTTTTTGAGGACAGCAAGGATGGCAGAACCCACCACCACGCTCTGCAATTTTGCTGATACACAGCCTGGATGTGAAGACTTTCCCAAAACAAGGCCACTGCACTTACACTCTTAAGTGTATGCTAAATACTCTTGAGAAAATCTGACCCTAAATGGCCAATTTTACCTATGCTGATTCTGCTAAAACCCACAACAAAGCCATAACTTAACATCTAGCCCAACTACAGCGCATTTGAAACRTTTATAATGTGTCATATGTATTACTAGTTATTTATTCTTTAATATAAACACTTAAAAAATTAATTACACGCTCTGTCAGAGCTGTCTAATACATAGGCAATCTCAACTATAAAACACCGCTGTGCTCTTTTCTATAACCACCCCCACCTTTTGAAATTACCTTCAGATGTTTGTTAAGGGACATTAATGCCTCTGAAATCTAGYGAGAGGTAAAGTGTTGCACTCAGCTCACTGCCGTGTATATAATTCTTGCATCATTAACTAGAGGCCACTAATTTTATCCTTAAATGACAACACAATTTTATGGGACTTTTCCAGAGACCAATTATTGTAACTCTTACCACTTTGGGAGGACACAAAAAAAAAAAACCAAAAACCCTCAACTCCATCAAACCAGTCTATGCTGAACTGCAACTCTTCAGCTCACATGGTTTTATAAGGCATTAAATGTGCTGTTGTGGGGGTTTACAGCGTGATTCTCCAACCGCCTGGATGGACACACAGCAAGAACAACTCTGGCAAAGTTGCCTTTCGAATCACTTCTACTGAGATGTAAAGATCTCCTGGGGAGTAACAAGCAGCGAAATACTGGAGTGTATTGCACAAAGCTGCACTGAACAACAGGACATGGGAAAGTTGGCTTGAACATACAGTTGTGTGCACTGAAAAAGGAAGATACCAACACGAATGTAAGAAAAACTTAACAGATGACCTTTCTAGCTTGGGATCTGTCAGAAAGTATCTCTACACCTTGGAAATTATGCAGGAGGAAATGAAGACAATGAATTTACCGAGAGGTGTTTTCCCTGTTTCATTAACTGCAGGGTGATTACCAATCAGTTGTGAAAGTTATTAAAGCAATTTGTAACTTTAGGCATCTAATGGCATTTATGCAGGAGGGAACTGGCAATCAACGCTATCTAATTCAGCTTGAGGTGTTTCTGTTTTTTAATATATCATAAACGAATTATGGTTGCGCCTCTAACAATATGCCAAGTCTGAATCTGGTTCTTTGTTTGCACTGATAATTTCTATATTTTAATCTCAGCTGACAACCAAGGGTGGTATAAGACTGTTTCTCACCCKCCTTGCCCCCTTTTTTCAACATGTAGTCAAGAAACTCAACAGCCTGTTTTTCTCTAGAACAAAKAAAATTCCTCCTGAATATGCAAAACTCCTTCTAAAGAAATAGAGACCTGTTTACTAAAATACTTTGCTCCTACTCAAGTAGGACTCCTTAATTCCCTTACATGGAACAAAATGCAACAGAAACAAACCTGCATTAAAGCCAGATGAAGGGCTGCTCTAACAAACATGTCCTTTATTCCACAACCAACTCAATGAGACCTCATCACCCAGATCTTCCCCTACCTACTTTTCACCCTGTCCAGGCAGATTTTTCCTCATCATCAAGCCGATGAGTTACTGAAGTTCACTGAAAATAAAAGCACAACCAGCCACAGTCACGTTTTACAAAATCTTATCTAATTAATGTCGCAAGCACAAAATGCTTAAAGAAATCAGTAACCCATTAATGGCTCTTTTTGTATTTTTTTAAATGTGCAATAATACTGGAAAAAACAAATAAACATCACATATCTCTGCCTATTTGTTTCATAATTGTCCATTATGGGCAATTTTCACCTACAAGAATATGGGCTACTATGTTCTCAGTTGGAGCCCTTTTGCTACAAAATAATTGAAATCTCAATTGTCTGACATTTAAATATAATATTGACTTTTCAATTGCTATTTTAATGGTGTGTCTGAGCAGCATGAATACAAATGTGTTATGAAGAAAGAAATTTATCTATTTTCACCACTAAACAAAAAAAAAACACCAACAAAAAAACCCCACTACAGAAGATTATTTTGACTGCAATAATCCTGTAATTGTCTTCTCCACTTTCTAAGAATTATCTTTTTTCCTTCCAGGTGTGACAGTAAATCTGTCTTTCTCTCTTCATTTTTACAGGCTCTAGCCTATGGGCATTTGCTAAGGTATGTGTCTTAATTTCTGACACCGACTACTGCTGCATTTTTGAAGAAGGCTTTAGAAAAGAGTCAGCTCTGCATGTTTCTGCRTCCCCACAGACATGACACAGGCACTCAAATCAAAATTAAAACACCATAAAAATTATTTTTGTTTGTTTTAGTGACCTGCCACCAAGCAGCTCTTGCAACAACTGGGGAGATCTGCTGGCTCTTGAAACCTCTGTAAAAAGGTATCACCTTTTAAAACTTGAGACTTTCAATTTGTCCCTCTTTGTACTCAGCAGGTTTAGGAGTCCAATCTAAAAGCCAGTGCAATCAGTGACTGCAAGAAGTTGGTTAGGGGCAGGGTTCACAGGAGCATTTCTCCACACAAGAGGGACGGAAAAATCATCCTTATATTCTGGCAYTTTCCAGGCTCTGCCATTCCTGCCTGCTGAGGAAGGATGAGCAKAGTTTTTCCCTTCAAGCATTTTCATTCTACATCCACAAAAAAAAAGCAGTTTTACTGCAGGAGAGGGAGAGGAAGGTATGGTGGGGCAGACAGAAAGTTGATTTGAAAATGACTGGGAAAGGCTTTTTCTCCCTGCTTATAACTCAGGACTTATTGAAGTTTAAAATTTGAAATGTTCAGGTTGGCTAATCCCCTCTGGGGCTTTGCATTACTGGTCAAAGTTATGACAGCAAAAAGACCTGGATTAGAAGTGGTTACAAACTTCAGCTTTCTGGGAGATAAAATGAATGGGACAGCACACAGGGGAAAGAAGTTTCAGAAAAATTCCAGTYTTAATACCATGACACAGGTAATACTGCAAATCCACTCTGCTGTTTGACTTCTTATTTTGGGGGGGGGTTATATTTGCACTTCAATGCACACCTGAAACAGTGAATGAGATCTGCATAGGGAAAAGACACCCAGAGGGCAGCTCAGTCCAATGGGCATAGAAAGGGATATTTTTGGGATTTTGTTCATGTGCAGGCATGAGGGAACACTGCACTGAAGGAGGGAGAATAAGGGAAGCATYCTCCCAGCTGTAACTCCAATGAATCAGGACATGACTGAAGGGGAAATCAAAAAATGTTCAGGGTTTTTCAGTTGTTGTGGCAKGCAGCAATCCTGCTCTGTAACCCARCACTYCACACAGCCTCTCTCCTCCTTGCAATTGCATCCCATCACAAAAACCACTGAACCAAGTTCATAACCTAACATGGACAGCTCCAGTTATCTAGCAATACTGTCCTCAGGGAGAGAAAAAAGAAAAGGGAAAAAAAAACCTATAACCAAACAGAACAAGGAGAGACAAGTGAAAAAATACTGAAAAAAACCCCAAGAAATTAGTCTGTTTTCAAATAGTTATGCACACAGCATTTATTTATGCATTCCTGGTGGGGGAAAAAAAAAGAGGCACAAGCTGTAGGGCATTCATTCTGGACATTTTCTGAACTGCTTCTTACTGCCTTACACAGAAGTGGTTTTGTTTGTACATTGTGTTGATTTACAGCCTTTCCTTCTAAAAAAGAAAAAAAAAACCAAAAAAACAAACAAACAAACAAAAAAAAACCTGCCTATTCTCTGCAAGAAGGATTAAGTGTTTAAACCTGTCACTTCTTCAGAAAAATTATAAATTGGTCTATGAAGCCATAAGGAAGAAATAAAAAGGGCGGGGGAGGGGGGAAAGAAGTCTTGAATGGATAAGTCGTTTCAGCAAGCTCTCTACTATCTCTTTTTTACATTACMTGAGAAATCTAATTAAATGCTTCAAGCGGGAAAGGCAAAGTAGTTCTCAGGCTGACTATATTTGACCTTTCTTCCTTCAAGGTGACAAACAAACAAACAGGATGCTAATTATTGTCTCAGCTTGAATTTGCACTTGGAAAAAAAAAAAGCAAGTTTTGCTTAGCTAAGGCTATGGGGAAAGCTGTAAACTCTCAGGAACTTTATAGTTCATCTTGACTTTGTTATGGCTTTTGATGTCCAAAAAAGCATTCACTCGGGACACTTTCCCCAAGCTTATCCAACTCCTGTCAGCTCCACTCTGACCTGCACAACTGCAATTCTCTTGGTACAAAACTCAGTACGATTAGCACCAGTTAAATATTGAAGAGCAGCCCTGCCAAACATTGCTTTGATCAGAGGGGAAAGCACAGGACTTGTCTCACCACCAAAAGAATGGAGTARCTCACTCTGAGTTTTGGAAGAGCCCATCAGAAGACGTGCCTTTGGTCTGGCAATGTTCCCATCATAAAGCCCTTGATGCAAACCACAGATTGTGGTCACCTAAATGAGTGCTCAGACCACGCTCTCTGGTTAGAAACCCCCTGAGGCTGCCCCAGCCATGTCTCCTGCACCTTTTCATGCAGCAATGTGGGCAGCAGAAATGAGAGCTTAAGGCTGCTTTTGTGCAAAAMCAGCATTTTCTTTCTCTCTCTGACCTTGAGCTCTATCAGGGCACACATCCCCACTAATCCTCTTCAGGGAAATCCTCAGCCTGTTGAAGATGATGGCAAACCTCCCGTCATCAGCTTGAGAGTGGGCCAAGATAGTACCCTTAAAACTTTTGGAAAATTAAAGCCACCACAGGGAACCATGAAAACCAGCAGGAATGAGAAGCCCAAGTCTCAGGCTCTTCCCTTCTATAGGAATGTTTCAACATTTCAAATAGCCAGTTCAATGGTTACACTTATCAATTAAATGGTATTAAGCCATGGGAATTGGTAARATGTTCCACTTGCAAAGCTCCTGGGATGTGACTATCCTGATTTCCACACAAAAGCCAGCTCCCCACTACACAGACAGGTGGGGTTTTYGGTGCAAAGTAGCAGGAAGATTTGCTGAGATGGGAAGCTCAAASCAAAGAAAGGAAAATCCCTTAATAGCTGTAATTATCTACATGGTACAGGTATGCGGTCACTGCCATGAAAACTTTCTAATATGAGCTGCAGCAAGAGGAGATTTATTTACAGAAAATTTTCTAATATGAGCTGCAGCATCAGAAGTTGATTTATTTAATACAAACACCATGGATGTATCTACCTGGTCACCCTTCAGCTGAGATGAATATGCAGGTTCYAGGGGCCATGTCATGAGTTTTGAAGAGGAACATCTCACAGGAAAGAGAGGTGAAGTCCTACGCAGAAAAATACCTGCACAACACAACCCAAGCCTGGGCTACTTTAGTGAAAAGTGAATCAAAAGCAACAGGTCAAGACACAGCAAGAAACACATGGAAGGAAATACAAACAAAAAGCCATTAAAAGAAATCAATGCCACAAACAGAGTTGAAATTACCCATGGTTCTCCCAGTGCCACTGGTTGTTTGSTAACCTTACAAAAGCTCATGAGCCATATTTTGCCCAGTAAGGCAGGGTTCAGCAGTGAGTTTAAAAGAAGTCAAGTTGAGGGTCAGGAAATAGCTCCTCAAAATATAATGTTAGGTGCAGAACAGAAAGAGCTTTTAGAGACATAAAAAAGAGTTATGGAGTAGATTCTTTACAGCATGTTGGGAAACAACTTTTATTCGGTGAGACTGCACCGAMTTCTTTTTTCTTCCTTGTTCTATGCACTGGCACTTAAGGTACAATGAAAAACAATCCCGTGCGCCTTTAAATATTTCATTCTTTGGATCAAAATGGCTCTACAATGCCTAAAATGGACAGAAGCTTGTTTTTTATCAGGAGATACTGCAGCAAATCTTTTGGAAATCTTTTATCAGTGTTCCACTTTGCAACATCCCTGCCGTAAATTTTACCGTGAGGAATTCATTACATAATTGGATGTGGCTCTACCCAATTTAYTTTTGCTTCCTGAGAATCCAAACATAATTCATGATTCATGTATAAATTATATCAAGAGCAAGTGATCTGAGTGCAGACTGCATATTGCATTAAAAGAAGACTGAGCTGATCAACTTCGGAGTGTCATATTTTCATTTAAAAATGGAGAACAAGTATGGGAAAGACTTTTGAGCTTCCCTCAATATGTCAGAGAGTGAAACATAGCAAGCCCAGAGGGTGAAGCCTCTGTCAAGCCAAGACAATGGCAAATAAAAATGTACATTAGTAAACATGCAATTTATATGCAAACTTCAGTTACACCAATTCAGAAAATGTTAATCAAGACAACCAGCCAGCAGGAGCTGGCACTGCAGAGTTATATATTGGGGTGTGGATGGAGATATTTATTAACTTTCTTTTTCCCTCTCAGCAGGTTAGTGTATTAGCCAAGACAGCAAGAGTTTTTGAATGCTAAACTCTTATGAAAAGGTTTGAAAGGCTTTACACCCTTAATCTTGCTAGAATTCATGCTTCCAATCTTCAGAAAGGCCAGACAAAACTTCTGACTTTGCTTTTCTCTCCACCTTGTTTTTTTTCCAGAAGGGCAAAAGTGCGCTGGAAAAGCTCCACACATTTTGACATTTCGTCAAATCTCCAAGAAGATAAAGTATTACACAAAAACAAAATTCCCTCCAGGAAACCTAAATTATTTCAAAGACAGTGAAAACAAGTCAAATCTATCTTGGAAACAGTTTTCCATCAACTGGCCCACTACAATCCTTCTGGCAGCATTGAAATGTTCCATTTTCTCCTCCAGCCCATGTTCCCTTGATAAAACAGCTCTTAGCTCATCTACCAGWGGACAGTGGGGAGGTCACACAGCTGCAAAGCACCCAGAGAAAGCAGAGAGCTCAACTGGCTGTGGAACAGTCATGAACACTTGGGAAGGACCACCCAGCTCAGGATGAGTGAGCCAAACTTGCAGGTTTTGTGTTAAATTCTTCTGTGTGAACCGTACTAGAAGTGGCCTTTCTTTTTTAATTTTTCCCACTACCCCCCCTCCCAAAAAAGCTGGTATTTTCTGCAGCAGCCAAATCCTCTTCCCTTTCTGCCTTTCCACTAGTGGAAAACAGTTTCAGGTCACCATCACTGGTGAGCATCTTCCTTCCTGGGGCCAGGGAGTTCTCCCATTGGAATTCTCCCATGCGACCTRCAGGCTCCTGGGGTGGCACAGTGCCCTTGGGCATGGCTGAAACAGACTCAGACTAGAAAGACAAAGCCAAAGTATATAATAACCACGTTTCTGCTGAAGCACTGAAAACACCTAAGATGGCTTTAAAAGAGGCAAACAATAATCAGCAACACTTTTTCTCAAACAAACCTTTCTTATTTCACAGAGCTATCTACCAGGGACCCAAGAAGGAGACAGATTTGAGGAGAAGGAAGCTACGGATGGGAGAGAAGAGAGGAGATAGTGACCCAAATATCCCTGCTGATGGAAAAAATGAGACTGGGAAGTCTCACTACAGGGAAGCCCATGGAGGATACAGAGAATTGATGCTCTATCCATCTGTAGCTGSTGAAAAACAGGTTTAAGTATTTTAGGAATTCACTTCTAAGCATTCTTTGAGGGCCTGTTTCAGTACCTGCTGCACTTGATTTGCCCAAGTAAGTACAAAACCACACACTAGAGAAGAAGTTACTTATGGCTTTGTGAGGCTGAAAGAAAGCACCAGGYTTATTCTACCTTTACAAGATCAACCTAGCCTTCCCAGAGAAACTCACCAACAAAAATATTGACCAGTCTTTCCAGATGAAGAAAAGACAACTTTTCACTTACARTCCTGGCCTATTCAGCCTCCAGTATTCAGCATTAAAATACACCGAGGTTTTGAAAGTCAGAAAACCACCTAATGCTACTAACAAATTATTTCAAACATAGTTGTGAAAAGATCTTCATCATGCTGTTCTCTAGACTCATCTGGAGAAGAACTCATCTTGCAGAGCCATTAAAATGCCAATGACCTGCCATTAAAATGCCAAAATGCCAGCCCAGCTAGCAGAAGCATAACTTACTGTTATTTTTAAGTGATGCACCAATACAGAAATGTTTTGAGAAAGCAGTTTGAAGCTACTAAAATACCGAAGTCCAGTCATGAGAAGAAAACATCCACAGCATTATGCCACGGCTGACAGCAAAGTCCTCTGCTTGCTTGAAATCAAACCAAAAATGTGCTGCAATGAAGAAAAATAGACCACATCTCATCTTTCAGAGTAACTTTGGGAAAGCAATGGCCGTTGTTAAGAGCCATGCCTTCCTACATCATGAGGGGAAAATTACCCAGTTAAATACACATAAGAAATATTCCAGTTTCTTATTTACAAATAGTGGGAATAATTTCTATTCTAAATTAGACCTTTGTAAATAAATGTAGAATTGCAGAGGCCTGTTAGGAACACCAGTGAACAGCTTGACTTACAGGGTTTCAAATAAACCAAATCATGGCACTCAGATCATATGAAAGCAATTTTTCTGTGGAAAATTGGTTTAGCAATTCTCCAGCTCTGCTGTAATAAAACTCCCTATAGTGTATTTGTGAGTCCACTGTTTCCAGGGACTGATCTGTGCTATATGTTTGCAATTATTTGGTAAGGATATACCAATGACATAACTCTACACAGGCTAAGCTCACCTCTTAAAGAACAATGCTTGGAAGCATTTTTCTTCTCATATTAATCCTCCACGCACTTTAAGTAATATATGGTTGCTTAAAAGTTTTACAGTTTTAAAAATTCTTTGTAGACTAAACCAGATGTTAATCTTAATTTTTTAAAGTGTTCTTGAATCCAACAGAGAAACAGCACCATTGATTAATAACCAAATTTTCTGTCATGTCATCTTTGAAGGACAGTTAAGGAAAACTCCCTTGTGAAATGTACTTTTGAAACATTACTGATGTCTGAATTTCTTTGATTTTCCTCGCTCTCCTCTCACTGCTTCCACTCCATAAAAGCTTTTTTGCATCCTTCAGAAATTGTCTTATTTAAAAAAAAAAAAAATAAAGTTGTTAAGTAAGTCTGGCCCTTTGACTAAAATTACAATTAACAAGCTATGGGACTGACATGCAWCCCTGAGGCAGATGCATGAACCCAACAAAATAAACTGGAATAGCTACTGTTGACCTCAAAAGCATCAGAGTTTGGCCCACTGCAAAGTTTACAAGAATTATTTAAGAAGTAAGTCACTAGACACCCATCCAGAAATCAAGCAAGCTGTTCAAGGTTCATTTCTGCTATGTCTTCTAGATAATATGAGTGCCAAGATTAGCTATCATTAGATTGGGAATTCTTATGGCCTCAATAGTATCACCTAATACAAAGCAAAACATGTGATGGCCAGCTATTAACAAAAGAGTGTTGAGACAGCTTTGCTGGCTCATAAAGTAAGCCAAAATTAGTGTCTCACAGTATTGCACTCCACTAGGATATTATTTTAAAGATCACAGGAAGAAGCAGCAACCCCTACAGCTRGGATACAGGCCAGTCTTGCATTCCATTTGGTAGAAGACCTAGGAATGCTGGCCACTGACATTTGAATTCTGACACCCTCTCTTGACTCAGTCAACTGTTTACCTTGCTCTTTGTCATCTGCCTGAAATCCCAGCAGACACAGAGCATCTGCCAGGAGGTTCTGCTGGAATCAGCAGGCAAGACCCATAGAGGAGCTGCTCTGATCTCCGACGGCTCCAACCACACAAAGCAACTGGCACCTTCCTSGGCTCACTTGGTGCTCACCAGCCAAACAGGAAAATGCAGTCTGATAAGTGGCTGCTTCCTCAGCCAGTGCCAAAACAAAACTTTCGCCTTCCAGAGGGACAGAGATTATTTATTAGCAATTATTTCTCTCAAAAACCCTCTATTCCAGGAAATCGTCTTTGCTCTCTTCACTTCAGAAAGTTTACACACAGCTTTCCAGGATGTCACTAAAGTGCGAGCAAACTATTTACATTTGTGCCATATGTCTATTGATACCCTGCAGCTGTCTATCTAATTTACAATTAGATACCAAACTCCTGCTTGCGTAACCATTTGCATGCTTCCCTATCACATGTTTTTAACACAACTAAGTAGATGTCATTTTTTAATTTTTTTTTCAATCTAGCTTATTTTTTCTTCCCTTAAATTTGTTCATGTTATACGTTTCTCTCAGTAAAAGGGGAGAAGTATTAAAAAATAAGCATTCAGTGGATTGGGTATTGACAKGWTGTAACAGARACAGTGCTRCCTCCAGCCTTGGAGGTTTTTAAGGTAGCAGCTGTACAAAGTCACCACAAGCTGGTCTCATTSAGACAAGTGTTCTGCCCTGAATGGGAGACTGGACAAGTAACCCCACAGATCCCTTCCCATCAGCTCTCCTATAACTCCCAGATCCTGCCATCCTGGCACAAGGAAGGAAACACCATACCCTACTTCCTTCTGAACAAAGTCCCAAGCTGCAAACCAAGAACAACAGCCCTCCTCTCTAGGAGACTAAGTCTAGCTGGGTTTTCAGTGCTCTACAGGCMCTGCAGGCATTAAAACTCCAATTATGCGTGCACCCATATGCCCATTTCCAAATCAAGCACATGCTGGGACTGACTTTATGAGCTGGGCACCTGAACACTCCTTAGTTGGAGCCACGCGTGCAGCAACTGACCCCACTGGAACAGGGCCCRCACTTCCACTGCCTCCATGGGATTTCTTGAGTGTATATTCAATATTTAACCTCCAAATGCCCCCAGAAAACACCTTTTCTAGCTCAAATGGAAGAGCAACTGAGACCATACGCAAACTCCATGCGTACATCCGTGTGCAGGCTGAAAGCTGGAGCATAGAAAAGCCTTTTGGGAAAGGGTGGGTGAGCACTGGCCTTTTGTGTGTCTGTGTCTGTGTGTGCACACACAGCTGCTATAAAGGATGAGCAGGTTCCTCACTCACGTGCTATCCCCCAGCATCCCCTCATAATTATCATGCAAAGCAGGATGCAACCTCTGCAAGGCCTGGGGAAAACCTCAGCATATTTGTCTTTGCAATGAAAGGCTGACAGGTATTTTTCCAGGGCTCCAGGGGGAAGCAGGRGAAAAATTAATTTCCTAATCCAAATAAAAGACTTGGAGATTTTAATTCTTTGTTCCATACCTGAACTAGTATTAACATCATATACACTATGAGAAAAAAGCTAATCAAGGTTTTCCTTTCTGGTGAAATAGCATTCTRGAAAGAAAGCCATTTTTGGTTAATTAAAATAAGTTACATTTGATAAAAAGAAAGTCTCACTTTCCTCTTTTCCTATTAAAACAGAGTAAGAGTTACAACTCTAAATGCAAGACACCAAACACAAAAAAAAAAAAAATTTGTCAATTTTGCAACTATCTAGAAGACATTCTGACATCTTCCAAATTATTTTTGTCTTACTTCCACTCAAAAGAAAACTCTATTAAAATTAATGAGCTTTAACAAGCAATTTTGTTTTGAAGAAACATCTTTTTCTAAGAGAAAATTGTTTCAATGGATTTTTTTTTCCTGTTTTGATCACTGACTAATTATTCGAAGACACTGGAGTTCTCTGATCCTGGACATATGACATGGGTTATAGTGAAACCAGCTGGAGATTAAATTTCTAACTCACATATGGAGCTCATGACCCTCTTTATGAATCATCACACCGTTTGTTTAATATTTAATGCAACTCTTAGTTACTCTGAAGAAAACGTTGAACAACAGGGGCCCATAAAATTAAAATCACACAGCAAAATCACAGCTAGTTGCAAACCCTCTCTCTTCTTTGGGGCTTCATCACAAATCTGTCTGATCTAGGTTCATTAAGTTTATTTTTTCACTCCCAAGACAGTAAGATATGATGGAACACTAAAATTTCATATAAACATCTTTGATTACAGCTTTCAAGCCTCAAGACATCCAGCCTTGCCTTTCATGCAAACCTAGGCATGGTAATATCTTGAGATTAAAAAGAAATATTTCTGAGCCTGCTAATCTGTTGAAATCTTAGGAAGAGCGGGAAATTAAAACTGTGCAGTTTTAGATATAATTTTACTATCTTAAATGCATAGACGATGCACACTGAAAACGCAACTGCCTTAGTCATGATCTCTCTTGCCTTGGCTCCTTAACTCACCAACTTGAACAATAAATTCAGAAGACTATCAGTAGGATCTCTGAACATGAAATGCCAGGAACATTTTATCTACCTATTTTGGCAAAGTTAAAATAAATACATTTTTTATAAATATATTTGCATAGCTTCCAAAAATTGCCATGGCAGTAAGTGCTATTAAATCAGTTGTGCAAGAAGTTTCAAGGTTCACCAGCACCTGCTCATCTGAGCAAGGTCAGCAAAGCCAAGCCAAAACCCAGCTCCCTTCCTATCAACCTGAATCTGCCTTTTGCTCAAAGACTTGTTTCCACTCAATATGAAAACACCTTCAGCTTTTTTCTTAATTCTTTTTTTTTTCTTTTTTAAATTGTCTTCAGCTTTCAGACCAAAGCACAGATTCACATCCAGTCCCTGACAGATATCCAACGAGCAAAATCTCTTTCCAGCCATGTTATTTTCTGGCATCCAGCATCCTCTGCCTCCCCTTTCTGTTCCATCAGTGTTCCCACTCYGAATTACCCTCATCATACCAAAAAATTGCACACCTTCTCACCCCTAGATGCCTACTTAGATCTGGAATAGATTGATACAGCATTTGTCAARTCACACAAGGCTCACATGGCTCTCTGCTAATAATTCAGCATCAGTAGGCATGATCTTCTAAAGGCTCCTTTCAATATAATGACTGGCTGAGTGGCTTCGGTGTCTGGAGTTGTGTTTTCACTCAAAAGTGGTGCTCCAGACAAGTCTCAAAGCACAGGCAGCGTTGGCTGCCTCGTGCCAGAGTGTGTTAGGGGTGCAGCTGCGAGATGCTGGGGATTGTGCCAGCTTTAAATGCTGCTGCTGCCCCATAGCTGCTGCTGTCCAGCCTGGCAGAGCCAGCAGGAGATGGGTGAGCTCTCCTCATCCTCTCCAGGGCACGTTACTGCAGCCCATGCCAAAGGTGGCTGATGCTGCCCCTAAGAGAGGGTGGAAGGCTTTCCCACAGTCATTTCTGCAGTTTTACTGAGCTCTTTCACTCCTGCCCAAGCCAACATCCACATGGACAAAATGGTTTTTCGCCACCAGTGGAGAGTAGAGCACTGTRCACCTCCAAATCTGCATGTGCTGCAAGTGGTTTCTTCATTTTCTAAGTGAAAAGCAGGCAGGTGAGCCCTGACCTCTGCACAGCCTCTCTGCCTCAGCACTGAGCATCCACAGATCATGTGCCTGGCTGCTCAGTTACTGCCTCTGCAAGCTTSAACCCATCTGCAGGGGTAGATTGGAAACAGAAATCCCAGGTTGCCCATCTACCCAAGCAGGGCAGCAGCATCATTCTTCCATTGAAAACACCATGGACCCACTCAGTGAAAAGAACAGGTACCCAAAAGTGATTTTTCTGCTGTGAWAGCACCTGTTGTGGGGTCCTCTGCTGAACTGTGTGTGTAAGCACAGACCTCCCAAGCCCAGCAACACTGTCCTTGCCATCTCTTGTGGCTCYGCAGTTTGCATAACTATTCCAGAAGCACCTTCTTGTACGCTCCCCAGCAGAATTAATTAATGTTTGCACAGTACTTTGAAGATGAAAGTATTAAGCGATTGCTAAATATCAGGCCAGATTCTCAGCTGGTTTAAAAAATAGCATTTGCAGTGCAGCATCTGGGCCAACAACCACCCCRGCTCATTAGAGACTCTGTAGGAAATGTGGAGAAAAAAAAGAATTAAATTAAAAAGAAGAAAAAGAATGCAAAAAAGAAAGAATATATGCAGAAAAGCAGCACTGAAGTAATAACCCTTTGCCTTTGCAGAGTCCCTCTTTCTGCAGGAGAAGAGTACAAATCTGCAGAGCCATGACACCATTCTCCTTCAAACCTCCTTAAAGCTCACCTCTGCTGAGATGCCTACAAATCATTCAGCACTGATTAGCCAGCTGATGTACTGTGACTCCTGCACATTACACTTACCATAACCATCCTGCTCTTAATGCTGGCCCACCCCATCTGTTTACTCAACCTGCTGCTTCTTTCCTATCCTCTGCCTGGAGCATTTGCAGGTTTTTCTTTCTTTTATTTGGTGTCAGGCCTAGCTCAGRGATACACTGACACTGACAAAAYGACTTTCCAGTCTTYTGCAGGCTCCAAGTAGTAAGGACACACAAAAGTCAGTCTCAAAGGCTTAAACTCAATAGGTTTAGATCCACAGTGTGTTCCAGTATTAAATGGCTGATCATGTAAAGCAACCCATGAGGTTCAAGTCACACACATGTTATACACAAAGCAGCCGTGTGCTTTTACAAAAGGCACTGTGCTGCTGCAGTTCAAAAGCTAAACTTACTGCTTGCGCTGTATTTTTTTTTTTTTTTTAAATAGCAGGAATTATGATTAAAATTGTAGATTTGTGGTCCAAGAAAAAAGAGAAAGAGAGGGGAGGAGGCACCTGCAGACTGCACTCATCTGATGTCAGGACAGCACGGCTGATGGGAGAAGCAGCTCCATCAGCAGGACATGTRCAGGATGAAGCAGAGCAATGAGTAATATCAGAGGATGAGGTATGAGAGTGAGTCATCCCATTGATCACAAAGGCACCGATACGGCATCACTTGGATCTGGTCACATCTCTTATCACAGCCACATGGGCCAGGAGAGGAACTCAGCTTCACTTCAAAATAACACAACTCCACTTATTTCGGTGAGAAGTCATGCGTGCAAAGGGTGTAGATACTCCCTCCATGGCCTAAGCAGACCTCGGGTTTTCAACTAGTTCACTAAATCAGTCACATGCACAATTCACAGAGATAATAAAGGAAAGCCCTCAAGCCTTTTCCCACATGCAACAGCAAGACCCTACTCACTCAARTATCTAAAAGAGCACTGGATTTTAGGTATTTAAAATCAAATAATTACACCAAAAATAAGCTTCCATGCTGTGAGATTCCAGCGAGMACTACAAATCCCAAAGATGCTATCTTTGTAAGACCGTGGGTTTCTTTTAAAAAAAGGTAAAACCAAAGAGAAAGCTGGGGCCAGCAGCCTCAGGTTTTTCATGTGTACTCCTTTGGTGCTGCAGTAGTGATCAAAATATGAGAGGAGAAGATGTCCCTACACACCCAAAACCAGGGAGGTTGCCCATACACACACTTTGCCAGTAGCAGAGAGTCACTGATGCAACCAAGTGCATCCAACTTCCAAGCCTTGTGCCTTGGGCAAAGCTGGATATTATTCCATCTGGTTGCAGATCATTCTTATCCCAGTCTGCTTTGTACATCTGCTGTCCAAATGAAGACTTTCTCCATTGAGAAACATTCCTTCCGCCTCTTCAGCATGACTTAGGCTGAGGCTCCGCACTCATAGCTCTAATCTCTGGAGAGCTGGGATGAGATTTTCAAAAGCACTTAGTGTTGACCTACCTCTGCTCCAAATCAGTCTGATCATATTAGGTTAACTATATTTAAGTTTGGCCATGTATATTTTGTCATAATAAACTTACCCCAAAGAAATGCTGCTGCTTTAAAACAAGATTACGAGACCTGCAACTATATTTATGCATTGCAATAAGGAATCTGATTTTCCACTTTCAGGTCTGTRGAATTATTTTGGAGCTCACTGAATATTTAGCACTGGCAGAACAGAGGTCAATGCAATTATGTCCGCTCTAAACTGAGTGCTGAAGAAGCACTGCACTGAAGATGGAAAGGCTCAAAACTCCAAAAACTGATGCTTAAAATTAATAAAGATCTCAACCCAGCCAGAACGCACCTTTTTCTTCAGAGTACATGAGTGGCACTGCACAATGAAGGCCTAAATACCAACACAGGACTTATCTTTCACCTCCTCCTTTTTTTCCCTTTTTTTTCCCCCCCCCAGAGAATTGCCAGGCAGTGAGTGTTTCTAAATGGCACAAGAAGTGAGTGTCAGCTGTTACCAGCTTATTTACAACACACGAACACTGGAGAGCCACTTCTCAACTTAATCCATATGGCACCTCCAGAAAAACCAGAGTAATAGTTGAGGAGTTTTGGCCATGAAGCTCATACAGTGTAGGACTGAATGCACTCTTACAGATGAGTTGGGTTGTTTTTTTTTAAAAAAATTGGTATATTGAACCTTCTTCTACTGCATTTTCTCTTTTGATATATATATTTTTTAACCAAATCCATAATTGGTCTATCTAAATGATTGACAGCAAAGGTGAAGGAACAGTCTGTTAGTCTTGACTGCTAGAGTAATGAATAGAGAAGCTGACATGTTAAATTTCTTCACCTCCAACTGGAATTATAAATTATAGACTTCTTTTACATTATCATAATACCAAGTTCATCTTAAAAATAGAATGATTCCTTGGGGGTGTCTTTATAGTGAAAAAAATACATATCTAATGCTGTACTTAGCATATCTTCATATTTTAATAAAATTGGATTGATCGTTCCAATTTTGTTCTTATTTTTGGAAATTAAAAATTAGAATCAGATAATCTTACATTTCTTTACAAGGTCCATCATTTTGCACCTGCAGGACATTCTAAAATTTTCAAAAGCTCTCTGAAATTTAACATATCCTCCTGCTCTCCCTACAGCTACTTGGCACATTGCATCTTCCCAGTTTGGCCAAGGGCCACTTTATCGGAGTCTGTACAAACTTTGCAGAGAGTGGAACTGAGATCTGAAGAAGTCTGTGGAAATAAAGTTTCTACCCCATAAAACCCCTTTAATTCAGCCTTCATCCCKAAGCAAACAACTTCTGCGAAACAAATCATTGTGTCCAAATGAATCAGTTTTTGTGAAAGCGAACACAGCCCATCAATAAAAGCAAAGCAATAAACCACAGGGAAATGTCTCCAAGCCAGATACAGCGCATTTAGACTCGCCAGGGTACTTTGCATGAGAGGGAGGAGAGCGAGTTTTTTACACTTTTGTCTAAATTGGACTTAAGTTCAAATCATGCTGGTACAAAATCTCAGTGCCCAGCTCCTAATGTTTTAACTGTGTGTGGAAGTGCAGAGGATAAAGATGATCTGCACTGTGGGATGCCAAGAGGAGGGGTTTTCTGGGGAGCGGGTAGATGCTGTGACCCACGCCCCAAGCCCTGTCCTCCCTCCCAAGATAGGCCCAGGCAATAAAACCCTCCATCTGCCCCAGATTCTTGAAATCATCTGTGGCAGTGGTAAAGTCACATCAGAGCAAAAGGGAGGCACCTCGGCCACAGTTCTTTCTGCTCACCTGAGTTTTCTATACCTTTAATGTATACAGCCCTGTTGGCAATGCTGCTTCCTACTGACTATCCCACAAGAAAAAAAATCAGCTTCAAGTCATCTGTATGATGAATTCCCCTTCAGCTCTCTTAAGTGCTGCCTGCCTTCAATTTCATTGGTGTGCCTTGAACTTATAAAATATTTTCAGTTTCCAGAATAGTTTTGACATGGGGGGAGAGGAAGGGACAGYGAAGAACAATACGCTTCAAATAAAATTTGGCACCATTCAGGATTTCTTGCACCTCAGAAAAAAAATCCTTTAAGACACAAATAAATGTACCTTATTAAGTTAGCAGGATCTTCTCCTAATAGTGCAATTAGCTTTCATAGGAGATAGGCCCATGTACTGTCTTGAGAATAGACTCTCAGGCATATATAAGCATGTAATATCAGGCACACTTCTCTCAAATTAAGRGAAGCATTTGTCATTTCCAGTGCTGACACTGAAAAAGCAGTGTTTTAAATGCTGTATTAGCACAGACTCCCAAGGGATCTCCTGAGCAGCGCCTCTCAGGAGCAAGTCCCTGCACTGCCTCCTGCAGTTCCCTTTTCACTGCCTGAGGAGAAGCGCTGTCTGGAGAGCATCCTTTGCATGGGAGACCCACAACACTGCAATCACCTTGTYAACAACTCATGGCTAAGACATCCGGAAGACTTTGAGACTTCACCTCTTGCAGCCACGCAAGCAGCCTCTGCAGCAGTCCCATCCCATCCTGAGCTCCCACAGAAGTCCAGAGCTCAGCTCCTCGCTCTGTTGCTATACTCAGTACAACAGACACAGACATACCTGTGCATCACCTGCCACTGTGCATATTAGGCAAAAGCAATTGTTTTCCTTCAATTATTGCAGGCTTGGTAAATTGTAGGTCTTATCCATCAATAAGTTGGCCTTCATTAGTCCGTTCCCCATCATTTAACATGACTATAAGCCATTGCCAAATAGATCACACTGAATATTTTATTAATACCCTGTATYCAGCAAATAGGGATGAAAATGTATTATTCTGGTAACTGTTCCATGTTTGCCACTAGATACATGAGGGAAATGTGTTCAGGAAATGCTTAATTGCCCAGTGTCATCCATGGGTAAATGCAGCTACTATCCAGTTGCAAGGGAGACACAAGAAAAAACTGCAAGGAAAGCAAAGCCACCACATAGGCTCAAAAAAAAAAAGCAAACAAATATGGCCATACCATATCCATGCAGTGCCATGTTTTATTGCACACTTTACAATTAGTATGGTGCTGTTTTGTTGGTATCAGCACAGGCTCAAAATGCTTGAGTCTTGCCACTCCACAAACCCTATGCAGGGATAAAATCTGCCCTAATATCTGGATGGCAGCAGCTATGGTTGTCATTGGCCATTCTTTTAACCCAAGGAGAAGGGTGTCCATGTTTGTCACCCAACCAGGACAACAAGGCTCTTCATGCAGCTATCCTGGCAGAAATGCATCCTCACCCAGCTGGAACCTCTTGGTGATTCCCCTGGGCTAGGCTCCAGATAGGGGACAGGAGTACAGCAGTAACAGCGTTCAGAGCTTCCCAATTTTTCTTCAGCCTACACTGTTTAATATCTGGAACATCTAATAATTATTATTAATTGCCACTTAACAGGAAACTGTAAAATAAATGCGAGGAATACACAATTAAACCCTGGCACACCTGCAGCTTAGCCCCTGCTCTTCACTGGGTTCAGCTTTACCATGCAAAGTTTGACCCATCTGTTCTATACATACYACAACCAAGCTTTGCAAAATCTGTCAACCTGCAAGCCTTGGCAACAAACCCAGCCCAAGAGATGTAAGCGGCAATCTGAGAAGATACTCCCCAGGAATTAGATTWTGTAAACAAACATTTCAGCTAATTGCATTCTTGTTCTGAGTGCAATGAAGGCCCCATTTAGCCAAAGCATTTGTCTGCAGAGTTTAGTTTCTTCCATTTAATGAACGTTGATCCTGTCTTAGCCTCGGCTGGTATATCATCAGGATCAACATGAAATGCTAATGGAGAAAGATGCTTAATATCATTTCAAGTGTTTAAGTTACAACTGCAGCTATTAAGGCAAATCCATTTTACCTGTTCCTCCTCAGGCTCCCCAGTGAGACAGATTTAAAAGTTTCCACGGGGAGAAGTGATTCATAATGGCTGCACAGATGAGAGAAAAAGCCTTTCACCATTAATTACAGCCAGCGTCTTCCAAACCCAAGCTGGTCATTTYGCCGGCACAACACATAATTAGCATGGCTCATTTTATTTCGTTGCCTTCACAAATTAGTTCACTTTTTTAAAAGCAAGGTGGCTGCCTCCAGCAGTAGGGATATAACCATGTYGACCAGACAGAAAAATAATGCTTTGTCATCCACTTGTAGTCCATTGCAGAAAAACCCAGCAGGTCCCCAGTTTCCACTCTCCTTGCTGGTTCAATGTAGGAATCAGCACTGCTCCCTGTTGCATCCCAAACATGAGACTTTGAGGTGCACCCATGTAAGACAATCACCACCAGTCCTGTAAATATAGTTCTTGGTAATGAGAGAAGCTTTCTCTGTTTCAAACTTTCCAACAGCTCAATCAAAGTGCAGGATATGCYATAGCCAGAGCAGTGAGGAGGAAAAGGATTCTTTCTGCTCCTCAGCCCTGTAGAGCACCTGCACTGGGTCCAGCCCCAGCAGCATCCAAGGCATCTTCACACGGTGTGCTTTGGAGGCATCCCAGAAACAGAGGGAGGGAATGATGCTCCACTAGCCCAGAGAGAACGCTATCAGACACCACCAGCATTTTAAAGGAGGACTGTCTCCTTCTTTGCAGGGCTTGGGCTGCCCCTCAACCTCTTTGAGGAGCAACTTCTCCACAGCAGAGGCTCCTGGGGGATATGCCTGCCCAGATCCCAGTTTTGAACAAGGCACCCAAAATATTGKTTGGAGCCCCTGGTGCCTGCTAGACAGAGCATGCTGCTGGAAGCTATTGCTGGAAATACTAAAGTTATCCTCATGCAGATTTTAAAAGGCCACTATTTATGCATGTAAATTCTGAAGGGCATTAGCAGCATCACTGACACACGCTGACAGCCAGCCCAGCTTTGGGAAGGGAATAAGCAGCAGCGACTGCCTGAATAATTGATGTGCTTTTACTCTGCCCCATGGCCCAGTTATTACATTGCTCACTCTCTTCAACTGCCTGTGGTTTCTAAATTAATTAGAAATCTTAATGTCATGGCCAGCCAGTTAAAAAAAAAAAAAAAAAAAAAAAAAAAAAAAAAAAAAAAAAAAAAAAAAAAAAAAAAAAAAAAAAAAAAA
Source organism: Malurus melanocephalus (assembly GCF_030028575.1). Lineage (NCBI taxonomy): Eukaryota > Metazoa > Chordata > Aves > Passeriformes > Maluridae > Malurus > Malurus melanocephalus. The sequence goes on along the minus strand of NW_026623304.1, from coordinate 347,357 downwards.
AAAGACACCGAGAACAAAAGAAGAGAGCGCTTCTCATGCCCTTGAGCCTTGGGATTTCTTCCTTCAGTCTGACCATGCAGGAAAAAAAAGGACAGTCACAATTTCTGCAGCTCTGGACCCCGCTCAGTGGCGCTAACAGCAGCACAGCATGAAACCCACTCCACCTACAAAGAGCCCCCACTGCACGGGGTGAACATCCCCACCAAGGTCACCGTGCCCAAAAGATGGGCAAAGCCTTTTTTAGGGGGTGGCTCATGCTCAGAGCAGCTGCTGTGGCTTCACTGCAATGAAACACATCTGGCACATCCCTAGCTTGGCCACGGTATCCCAGTGCCAGGCAGCACCAAATAAAGGGGCACCGCTGCAGCCTGGAGAGATAAAAGAGCTCATGGCTGCTCTGCTCACAGAGCTGACAGAGCTAAATCACTCTGTGGGATCCTGTTCACAGGATGGAAAAAAATTGTGTGCGACTACCTGACTTCACAGAACTGGAGATCAAACACAACAACATGAGTGGCTGTTTTTGCTACATATATACCCTTACCTGCTTACAATATTGCTTATGTGGAACTTCAAAACAATACCATTAGTTTTCAAGAAACCCAGTGGGAGTAATTCCCATGTTTGAGCCACATTACAGAAGTGTGGGTAGTTGTGTTTCCAGGCCTCGGAAAGCACGTAGCCATGATRAATCTGGGCATGTTTTTAATCWCTTTCTTGCAAAAAGAAATACTGCTTTCTAAAAGAAATCCATTTAAAACTGTACCAAAAGCATAAATAAACACAAATGACTGAACTTGTGGAGATAATTTTAAATTGCACAGATAATTTAGATTGATATTTCACCATCTTATAAAAAAACAGTGAAATACCAGYGAAACTCAACAGTGTGGCACCGTCTTCCACTTTGCCAAGAAACACATTGTGTCATACTGTAATCTGCACCACCTTTCCATTATTCCCCTTGGGAAATTCATTATTTAAAGAAATCTGATTTTTCAGTCTTTCTTTTGGATAAAGGCTTAGAGCACTGAACTGTCTGATTCTCAGTRAAGTTATCCTGTATCTCCCATACATGTCAAGTACCCAAACATGACAGTCCCACAGCAGAGAAATGAGCTGGTGATGGTGACAGAAAGCATCACAGAGTTTTAAATGACACTATAAATCTGAATGGAAGTATCCAACAAGATGAATCCCATTTGTTAGCATGTGGAAGGTAGTTCAAAACACAATGAGCCCAAAACACAGGAGAATGTGGTTCTCTAAAAGTTTAATGCATTTTGATAATGAATTTATTTGCTCTGCTTCTGTCTGCTCTTTTTCCTCTCCTGTCATAATTTTGCACTAAATTGATGCATGCAGAGACCACCACAAAAAAAATACACAAGGTTCCACACAAGTTGCAAATTTAGGCCCTTTTGGTATTTTTCAACATTCTTCTTGAAATGATACTTCCATTTGTAGGGTGKAAGGATGGACTTTCAGAAAATGATAATGCTGATATGTGAAGAAAGCAGAATTGTTCCACCCTATGATTTGTCTGTGTTTGTCGTCTTGGCTTCATACTGCRTCTAAAATGCACGTGCTAATTATCAGCAGTGTGGCACTGCAGATGTAGTGAACACAAGATGTCACTCACATGCATTTTTCAAACCCAAGCAATGAAATGAAGTGTCTTGTAAAAACATGTCACATGTTCATACACAAAGTTTCCCGACCCCAGCAAGATCTGCTGCCTCCCTCTCTTCACATCCATKTTTTTAAGTCTCACTAGGCGTGCTTTGCTGTACTATTTTCAGACCTTCACATTCTATATTCATTTTGTTCTTCATACTGGTATTTACCGACATCTCTTCTTACTTTGAAGTCATTATGTTAATTACTACAAAAAACCTGCTGAAAGGCTCAGCTCATATAGATTCATCTAACTCAGCCATAGCAATAAATAAACCCTTCACGGACTTTAAGGCAGAGATGGGCTCCTGACCCCTCTTCTGGAACACCATACCAGCTGAAGCAGGACCACCACTCCTCAACATGGCCATGCCCTCCTTTGGAAAGGCCCAGTTTTCACATCAATTGTCTCCAGAGAGGAAAGAGTGCAAAACCACTCGAGGCCCTGTAGGGGTGCTCACCTCTCAGCCTTGGAAAGAAGAAAATACAGGAGATGGCAGCAGTATGGAGCAGCACAGCTTTTCTCACTGCTTTTTGGAGCCTGCTCTTTCAAGATGCAGCCCCTGGCAAAGTGTCTCATGAAAGTTTGATGAGCAGCATTTTGTTCAACACCAGCAACTGAGCCACAGCCCCGCCGAGCTGCGTTGCCCAAACAAAATGTCACGACCCAGGAGGATCAGGGAACTCGATTGCAAGAGGCAGGTGCAGGCAGCAGAGGAGCTCCCAACCTCCAGAGCAGGGTGCAGCACCCCACAAGTTACTGGGTCACTGAAACATGAGGAGGCTGCTGTAACGCTGTGAACACCGAGCCTCCTCCGACACTGCCAGCAGGCTGCGAGGCTGCACGGGCACTCTTGCAAACACAGCAAACTCGGCAGCCCTTTTTCCATTGGCACATGGAAASCTTGSGKTTTTTTCCCCTCTTGTTCCCTTTTSACTTCTGCATGCACYGAAAAAACTCACGGTATGCTCTTCCCTACCATTTGCTTCAGCATTTTCATGCTCTGCTGCTTTTGTTCCCCTGCTCCCTTTACATAAAGGAATATTCTCAAGAAAAAACTGGCCTGCATAACTGAAAATACACAAATCCCATATGCAGAGACGGTGCTRGAGGCTCATGCAACGTGATCAGGCCTAAATATTTTAGTATAGCAAACAAATGAGGCTAGACTGTATGGTCCAGTAATTACCTTTTCTTGTTCTTCAGGTGCTACAAATCCACACGCTATTTTTTGCAGAGTACTGTATTCAACATTTCTGGAAACAAAAAGAAAAAGAAAACAATTAAAAAACATTTATACTCGCCTCTGAGGACTTATTAGGCACTCATGAACTTTCTGCTGTACATTTGCCAGAGGATACAGCAATGAACAACTGATTTTGGTCAACAGATCTGATTTTGAAAAGTCTGTAAGAATTTTTAATCTCTATGAAGCACATCTCTGCATGAGAAGACAGTACTAACACATAACTAACAATGGTCAGATGAAAAATCAGTGGACAATGTCACTGCCAAAAATACAAAACAAAAACAAGTAGTTATCAAACACACATGCAGATACATGAGTTTCTCTTCACTACAACRAAGACTCCAATGTGATCTGGATAAACTATTGTTAAACCAATATCAGAGGTTTTTAGAGGTTGCTGCACCAAAATAAAAAACACCTAGTTTGAAAAGAAGGTAAAATAAATCATGATTGCAATGRTAGCCATTCCCTTTCCTCAGCAGCTACAACTTAAAATGTCTCTGTCCCTTTACATCTTCAGTATTTTCTTSTAATTACAGTGTTAGATGCTAAATRTAACATTAATTGACAAAACAATGAAATGGATGGGTCCAGGTCAGCCTCCTGGAAGTGTTGGTTTTATTGGGATTAATTACACATGAAAAATTGCTCCTCACAGTTGGGATTGCTACAGACGAAACTTCAGCAAGAATCAGTCTTGTCAGAGTCAAGCGGGATGGCACAGGACCCCAGGACCTCATCCAATCCCAATGAAACAATTAGAAAATAAAATTAAAAACCCATGCAAGGGAAATAGCAATGAGTCCTCTTGCCTCAATTTTGCTTCCARCATTAACTACAAACCCAGTTCATTTCCTGCAACCTGTAGGGGAGAACACAGGTCATGTTGTTTGAAAGAAGYGTATTTTCTGAAATGAAAAAGGCTGATTAAAATTGGATCCAGTGTTAAACTGGATTCCAATTGTTCCAGCTGCAGCAGTGGGTCCCCAGGCCTTTCCCAACCACGGCTGGAGCACAGCTTTACCCTCCTGCCATGGTTCCACACATCGGACCACCCCACACCTTCAAAAAGTTTCAGACCAAAACAAATGATCCTGGGGCTCCAGTTTCACATCTTAGCTCGTCCAGAACAGTCTGACTTTAATTTTCAATGGCAAAAAAAGGGAAGTTGCACCCCGGCTTTGAGCAGGACTTCAGCAGGTCCTCCCCTGAGAGCATGAAAAGAAYGAGGCCAAGGCATTGGTCCCTACCRCATAATTCATCTTATTTATGTACTGAAGAAGCAATTGCTTGCATTCAGTAACCTTGGAAGTCAGACAAGTAAATTAAAACTTAAAACAAGGCCTGAGAGTCCAGCATGCACGCTGTTTTTTGAGTGATTTCTCCATAATAGGCAAGTATGGATGCTCTGGAAGAAAAAGAGACCTATTCCAGGTTGCCTGTCAGCAAAATTGCCTCTGTAAGCAATAAACAGGCTTTGGATCATCTAAGAAATTTACAGGCAAACTCAGGGTAAGGCCAGTTATTATTCCTCAATGTACAAATGAAAAAGGCTCTAGATGGAGAGACTATACCCATTTTCAGCCTTGAATTTAGACCAAATGTATACAGATTCAGTAGGAAAAACCACTTTTACAAGTGTAGAGCAGACCAGGMAACACCTCATAAGGGCATCCATATACTTTATTTCTAGGAAAAATGCCATTTGTTTAGACTACTCTACTTGTGCTTTATAGCAAAACCTTTACYTGGTTCCAAGAGGCTTTTGGAGAAAATTCTCATTTGGTACAGAGCAGTACCGAGGAGAGAAATTGCAGTTTGCCTAGTTTGAAGAAGTTAATGATTGTTACCCCATTGTTTTGCAATGGCTTCTTAAATGAAATTAAAACAAGATCTTTCCTTCATTTATGATAGCCCACATTTTATTTCTGCTCRGAGCATAAAGGACTAGAGATAGCAAAACATACTGTGGTTTATGGCTCTTCTGTGTCATTTTAGGATTCAGCACATGCTCTTCTCCCAGCTCACCTTTATTTTATCATAATGTGAGTGTACTGACTGGTAAATTTTTCTTGCCTTCCCTTCCCAAATGCCAAATGTATAACCTTGAGTTGGCCTCTGCCATATGCTATTTCTATGCAGATTTCAAATGCAGATTGGGGAATTCTTGTTCTTATTAAAATAAGAAGGGAACTATACAGGGATTCCTGCAAGAGCAAAGATCTTTCAAAATACTTGTTAGAGAGTCAGCGCTCACCGACAGTGGTGCACTGCAGGAACTACAGGGATTTGGCATCAGCCCTRAAAGAGAGAACAAATACACTGAAGAAAGAGGCTTTGCTTTACCTCTGACTCCCACTAATACTCAGAGCAATGCAGCTCTTGCCCTTATCTTGATCTTTTATTGCTCTCCACACCACTTGACCGGCTCCCCCTCAAACCTACAGTGCTTCTCAGARAGCATTTGCTGCTTCCTCCCCAGTTCTCCCCATTGTCACACTCTGCTCAGACAATTTGGAAAGYGGCTTCACTTAGGATGCTAAGGAGAGGGGAAATCCCCTCTCCCCCTTGCTTCATCCCATATGACACCCTGGAGCTCCACCTGCCACGTTTACTGCTAAATGAATGAAGTAGATACTTCAACATAGCCCGGTTTTACTAACATGGCTGCTGGTGTCCATGTGGTTAAATATTTCTGAATCCTCTGCTACAATGAGTAATGAATCCACCCAAAGAGGACAAGGGCACATTGCTCTGCATCATGAGATGCCACAAGAAGGGTAATTCATCTGCAAACTGGCATGCTGCTGCACCTTCATCCCAAACCAGAAGCTGCTAATAATGACAGCAATGATAAACACTTTCTGTTTGGCAACAGAAAAAGCTGGGAGAATCCATCAAGATGGGATGGCTCACCCTCAAGCAACTGTCTTCACTGCAAAAAGCCAAACAGTCCACCTTCAGTCGCAAAAGCTCACAACAGAGAAGAAAAAAGCAAAAAAAAAGCACGCAAAGTTTTAGGCAACCAGTAGGARGCTTCTGAAAAAGCCTTGTTTGCTGAAATGTACCAAGCACCTCGCTTCTGGCTCTGCAGAAGCAGAGGAGTGAGCACCCAGCATCGTGTTTTTTGGAGTGAGAACCCATATCGAGCAGCACTGCAGTGCTCCCAGGCATCAGCATCCCTGCATCAGCCCAACGAAACCAAATCAGCCACTTTCACCCACGGTGACTTAATTAACATGCACCCTACAGATTTCTCCAAATCCTCCACACTGCCATCCTCCATTACCAAGCTCTTTTGATGAAAGTGATTAAAGCTAACAATTATAATTTCTTTTAGAGATGCCCCTAGAGGCTTTGGCGAGGCTCAGACTTCATTGTTCGCAGAACACAATGCAAAGAAATCTCTCTYCTGAAGAGCTCATCCTCCAGGAAGACAAGGCAATCAAGGAATAGCAGAAAGAAAGGCATGGAGACAAAAAATTGTTGCTCAAGGTCAAAAAKCATGCCTCTGACAGAGCTACAACAAAACCCACCTCCTCTGGAGTATTCATGAAGCCATGGTGACTGTCCAATACTAAGCTGATCAGCTAATACTCTGCATTTATTAAGTGTCAAGAGCAGGTGAAGCAGTGCACAGTGTCACTTGCTGCTCTGGTTTTGATCATGTCTTTTTGAGATGGCTCTCCAAAGCAAAGCTAACCGTGACAGTGAAAGGGTTACCTCCCCTTCAAGTTCCGAAGAAGGGCTTCCCAGACTTCTTTCATGCAGATTACTGACAAATCAATCTCCCCCTCAAATTTTTTATTCTTCCATCAATGCTCTCAACAAAGAGTGATTGCTCAAGCACCCTTCTCAACCTTGTACTTCCAATTTTTTGAAGAATGGTCAATCTCAATATGCATAATTATAATTGCAAATGGATCCTTTTATCTTGCACTMTTCTCTTTTAATGGGATTATGTACCGTCAAACCTCTACAGTAACATTTCAAGTAAAAATGTCCTACGTCATTCATGTGTGGTTTAGGTATTTAAAACATTAATATGCAACCTGTGATATTACAAAAGGTTAGATTTCTAACCACCTGGCCCAGTTATGACACCATAAATCTGATGTAGTCTTCACTGATTACTAGAAAAATCTTTCCAAGGCAGTATAACTGTAATTTGATGGAACTTCTTGACATACATTCATCAGCAAGAGAATGGTTCTGTTGTGCTTCTGTACAGGGACAGAACAAAGCACAAGTGTGCAAAGCAAGTGGAGCTTTTAGTCTTTGCAAACAACTTCGGTGCATAAAATATTAAAAGCAWTGCTAAACTAATCTCTGGCAAGAAGTGCAGGCAATTCCCTACAACTCGTATTACAAATGCCTTTGGTTTACCATTTAAAAAACATTAGAGTCTACCATTATGGTTGTGTATCATAGTGCTGTACATTAACCTCTGTAATTTTCCAACATGGTATATTGCAGTAACACAAATTAGCTATCTGGCAAAAAAAAAAAAAAAGCTGAAAAAGACGCAGTATTTAAAGAGAGCAGACAGGAAAGCTCCTCGCTCCTTCCTGCCAAAGACAGCAGGAGAAAGTCCAGTCCTCTTTTTCCTCAAAGCAAATGGTAAAATCCCATTAATTTCCCCTGGAACCGACAGATCTGCAGCATCTGGGAAAGGATTCAGTCTAAATACATCGCAGACATAACAGATGAATGATTTGGGGGAAAGGGGTCGCCTGCTCTCATTTTAACACTTCTGTGTAACAGGAACAGAGCAGGTCATTTCTGTAAGCTTGAAAATGCTTTGTGAGCTTTCAGTAGGATTTTCCCTTCAGCGTTTTTTGCCTTCTGTCTCCATTTTCTTCTTGTTCATACGCTTAATGGCTTTCAAATCTGTTGAGTGTACAAGATGCTTAAAGCCTGCACTTGATATTTACTGTTGTAGGACCTACATGGATGAAATATTGTTCTCCTACAATTAATAGGAAAACATTTACATCTCATGTACTTTGGAACAATTACATCTTCTCCAGTAAGAAGCAGTTAAATTTTCACTTGCACAATATGGAAGTTTTCGTAGCAAGACATCTATTTCAGCTACTGAAAAACAATCATAATAAAATGCTCATCGTGTTTGCAACTTACTTTAATTTCCATGATGAAATACATGTAATAACTAAACCAGAAAGACTTCATTTGGTTTTGTAACTGTTTTCAAAGATTTCTTTCTTTTCTTGGTGGGATAAGAGACTTCTAAAAATATGCAAAAAACTAAGCAAGAAGAAGAAAGAGAACACAGTCCAACACCAAGACAGCAGCACTCACCTAAGGCATGCTGGAGTCCTGCTTCTGTGCAGGATGCAGAACACACACTCAAACTTTGCTGTTTCCCCTACGAGGCCACTGGTTTGCTGCTCTCCTTCCTATGGAACTACCKGGCTCCTTTCCCTCACCCTCCACTTCTAACATACCTGAAACTCCATCCAAACCCATACACTTCTGTTAAATGTATTGAGTTTGTGGAGAAAAAGGTCAGTTTCATTTTGTCTCAGCTGGCTCTAGCTCCCAGCTGTCGGGACCAACGGGTGCTGGGGTTAAGTGAGACTTTTTGAGCCTGTCTTTGAAGCAGAAAGCAGCCATTACTTCAAGCTGGCATCCCAGAGGTTTTTTTGTTTTTTTTTTTCACAACAATATAGTGGTTCCAAGTKTTTTTTCAAGCAAGCAACCAAGCAGCTATGTGAAACCCAGGATCTGATATTGGAAGATCCAGAGAGCTCCCTGCAACAGCAAGGCATTTAATGAGAGAGGAGAGGGGAGTCTGGCACCCTGCCAAATCTAATCCTGGTTATACGTGCCACAGCTGGATTTCTTCAAGTAGGGGCTATTACACTGGCACACTGCTGACCAAAGTCTTCTGTTTCGTGTAAATTCTCTGCAAAGACCTTAGGAGATAAAACTGATTAATCCTAATTAAAATGAAAATCAAGGAAATGACACAGTCTGTTGAATCTACTTGATGAATCAAAAGCTTCCCTCATTTCTATGTTAATTGTCTTTTTACAAATGTGCAGCTCTCTCTCATATGCACAGAATAATGTTTTCATATTTTTCTTCACTCGGAACATTGCGGGACAGATGTTACAAAGCAACCAGAGAGCCCTTCTGCATTATCAGCCCACTGCAGAAGTGCCTAGCTGAGTGCAGACTCCTTTCTCAGACTTCTCACAGCTTTAATAAAAAATAAAAAAATTCCAGTCTGCAGCAGTGCAGCAGCCCAGACACTGGGCTAAGAAAGGACTGGCACAAGGCAGGACACAGAACCTTCGAAGCATGCTGAAAGGTGTACAAGATGCACCATTAGCATCAAGCAGGGAATAGACCACAAGTTAAATTMAAGCAACACAAACATGCCAAATCCCTGCTCTCCATTTGCATGAGTCCGATAACACTTCCATGAAATATTGCTGCTCAAGTTTTTATCAAAAGCCTACTTGCACATAACGCTGTATCACAGAGAAGACATTTGGGAAAGCAATCAACCTGMAAAGACATTCTTGAAGTGCAGAAATGCAGAACAGACCCTTTCAAGGACAGTTCAACTTAGGATGTGAGTGATTTAAAGAGGAATGAACAGGCACACTGCTAACACCAGCCAATTACRAGGTGGAATGCAGAAAAAGGTCTCTATAGATATGTATGTAACACATTAAAGAGWTCCACATTCAATTTCTATCCAGTCAAAATCACATTTTGCCTAAACTTGCAGGGGGGCAAAACTAACCTAAGTGGTAAAGGCACACTGGACAAAATCCAGAATCTGCTGCATTACTTGCCTAGACACCATTTATTGTGGTTACATTTTATTATACAGTAGTAAAAAATTACAAGGCAACATCCTGTGTTATTTCCCACTGGGATAAATGATACAGATGTACTATTAAACCTCAAAACCAGCACCAGTCTGCCAGGCTGCATTCCATTTGTCTCTTTATAATGTGTCAATAGGCTGACATTTATGCCTTTTGATGGTAAAGCGAATTATGTTATAGACATTTAAATATGCCATAAAATGCCTAGCACTGCACAAACCTAGARCTCTTCTAATCTTTACCAAAACGACACAGACAAATCAAAAAACCCACCAGACACCAGCATTCCAATTTAGGACATATTGGCTTCCTTTTTTTCCATGCTAAATTGATTTTTGTACTGCTGTCAGCCACAGCTGGGGAGGCACTCGTGAAGGGCTGCCACAGTTTGCAGCCCAAGGGCATCCTAAACCATGGAAATACACCAAAAGGGATGGYCCTACAGGGATCCCACTGCAGGTCACAGACTACATGTGAACTAAGACATGATTTCAGCATTTTCAGTGGTGCTTAGAGTTTGGGGAACATTAAGTTCAATAATTSTGATTTAAAGTCAGCTTGCTCTGCTTAGTCACCACCATCTCCTTTGAAAAGGCCAGCCTTGTGAGAAATCAAGACAAAACACTCAAATGTTGGCTATTAAATGGCCTGCTTGTAGGAAATGTCAAGATAAAAAAAATGGACACTAGCATAGAATGGATATTTTAGGCCCATCATGGTCTCCCCTTAATGCCATCCGCCAGTTTGTTAACTGAAATGACACTGTAAGAAATGCAGGTGGCAGAACCAGCCTGGGGAACACAGAAATTCATCCTTGGGGCCAGATGGTCACAATTAAAAAGTCCATCCATGGCCTAATTACAGGGGCTCTCTGGGSTAGAAGTAGATTGGGATAACTGGACGTAGTGAATGGGGATGCATAAACAGCAAAACACGATGGGTTTAGTCTAAAACCAAAGAAGCCCTGAGGCCGTGGTTGAAGCTTTTTTGCACACATCAAATTYCTTAATAATGTAAAAGATAAGCAGGCAAAAGCAAAGGAGGAGTTCAGAAATATGCAGCCTGGAAAAGCATGCTGGAAAGAGAGCTACATGCTCCAGTTACTGCCCCTCTAGCAACGGGCATACCAGGATAAGGAAAAGTTGCAAACATATCAACTCCATAGCTTTCTGCAGGGATCACATCTTGAAATGATTATAATTGGAATAAGGGATACCGACGCTTCAGGGACTTGTTTAAAAAAAACATGCTTAAAAAGCAAATTATCATAGAAAACAAGTTTGGGGTATTTTGCCTCTGAGAACATTTAGAGCTTAATGCATTAGAAATGCAGCTGCATCAGATACTGCACTAGGATTGTCCATGATCAAGCTGCAGGCAGGAAAATGCCAAGCTGAGCCACTTCATTACAGTGCTTACCATCAAAATGAGACAGAAAGTGGCTGCTTCTCCACTCTGATAAGTTTTTAATTGCATCTAGAAATTACCTTCTACTTTAAATTTCATTCCGAAATTGTGTCTAATAGAGGCTGCTCAAGATGAGTTTGTCACACTTCTAAATAATTATTATTAATGTGACACTAACATCTTTCGCTGGAGTTTACACMACCTAAAGTGTCTTTCAAAAATTGTCCTTATCATTAAACTTAGCACCAAATGTGACTAAAATGCAGAATTATCCTGACCTTTTAATTCCAAGTGGCTTAGCAGACACAGTCCTCTCCAGAAGGTGAGGTTTTCTGTTTTGATGATATTAGTAAACATCTTTTGAAGGACAGAATACCTTCCCATATCAGAGCACGATGAACACACATGCACAAGCTCAAATGATACTCACAACCAAGACTAAAGGTTATTAACAGTCTGCATGGTCTCAAGACAGCACAGTTCAATCAAAAGTCCCAAGATGACCAGATTTTCAAGAGCATCTTTTTCAAGCTCATTCTAAGAGCTTTGCACCCTGTCAGGAAAATATCAAGTGCAGTCCCAATGCAGTGAAAATCAGCAACACTGCAGCACTGGCAAAGCATGGGCCTTGCAAATCCTGCACCACCAGCACCTGAAGCCACCAGAAAAGCAGAGGATCTCTATGCAGGTACCCTCACAAAATCAATTATCCAACAATCTGCGACACAAATTCAWTGAGAAACCTTCCAGCTAATGATGAAGATTAAAAAAGGAAGGAGAAAAAGGCTCCTGCTCCTTCTAAAGCACAAAATAAAACTTTCCCAAAAGGAGAGGCTCCAAGGAATTTACAGAGTCACGCCCTGAAAAAGTTTTGATTTTCTACAGGGCAAACCATCCCACAAGTTTTAAAGATCTGTAAATGTAGCTAATCTGGACATCAAAGAACCTCTGTAAATGTAAAATAAATAAATGAAATGTAGCATGAAGAAATCCAWGGGAGGAAAAATCTTAACCAGTGTCTCCTCATACAGTCAGTATGCAATATTAGGATTCAATTATCWTTTTCCTGGGACATGAAATATATATAAAGACTGGCATATAAAGACATCTCTGGCCACAGTTACTTTGGAACTGACTTCAACCATCTTTGTTTTATTACCTCAGATACCATGATGTCATCAAAAGCCTTTCAGTGTCTTTTAAGACCTTTTCCAGTTATTTTTAAATTATTAGGTGTGAATATGTGCATGTGTGTGGCATTTCTTTATTCCTGCAACCATGTGATAAACTGCAGTGCCACAAGATAAATTGCATTCAGTTTACAAATTTGACCTCCTCACTTGAACTCTGCCTGCTAATCCATTTCAGCTGGGACTATTTCTAATATGCCATACTGCCGAACAGCTTTCAAACAGCTGTAGGGGCTTTTTTTTTTTTTTTTTTTTTTTTTTTTTTTTTTTTTTTTTAAATGTGTGTTTTAGAATGGATTTCACATTGTAAGTATTTTCTTCTCTGCACCAGAGAGTGGAACAGATTACAAGCAGACAGACCCTGGCTCCTGGCAGCCCCAGGATCAAATGTCAGACACATCCCAAGCCAAAGGGGAACAAGAGCTGCTCTAAGCGTACAGGAAACTTTGCTGGCATGGGGTGCCCCCAACAATATTGGCCTCACACCTGCAATCCCACTAAAATCCTCAACAGTCATCCTCCTGCATCACCCTGCAGCAGTTCTAATGAAGGTTCAGACCCTCAAGCCTGGCCTTCACCTGTGTCACCCYGTGTCATGCAGGTGAAGCATCACCCTACCCTACAGGGCTCTCAATTAATCCAGGCACTGTGCCATTACCTGCTCCACTCCAGGCAAGCAGTTTGGATTATCCTCRGTTTCCAGGAAAACTTCTGGAATTAACAACAAATGCCTCAAGTTATGTATATATGTGATACACAAACAGTAACTAATGATCAAACCAAATCTGGGTTTCCCTTTGGAGCAGATAAATACATTTTWATTGTTGTAGATGTTAGTTTTCCAGAGGTAGCACAGAGCCAGCACTCACTAACACACGTTTTCTCTGAGTGTTTGAGAAGTTCACTGTTTTTCAACAGTTTTTTGGTTTTTTTAACTTTCTGAATTTCCTCGCTTGGTTCCATTCTAATTTTTTAAAAGGTAAACGATAAAGCTCTGTTTGCAGTTAGCCATCATAAACAAATCATCTCTCAACTACTCACCACAGTTTTTCACAGAAAGGACAAGAGYAAGTTTTTTAATAACTCACTTAAATATCGGTGACAGAAGTGTCCTACTGCTGCCAAGATGCCACTTGCATTTGCCACACCTGACCAAACAGCAAAACTGCCACTTTCTTGGCCTCTCCCTGGATCTCAGACAAGATGGATGCTCGGAGCAGCACTTCTCATTCAGCTGATGGGTACATTTCATAAAGCAAAGCAACCAACTGCAGTTTAAGCATGAGCTTAAGTCTAAATATGCTCTGAGATACCAGGGCCCACCAGCTCATGCTGCCACACCATCTCCAACACAGGGTGTAAACCTCAGCATTCCTCCTGCACAAGGAAAACAAGCCAGCCCCCTCGTCAGCTTCAAATAAACGAGAAGTCCTAGCAGCTTCCACAAAATTAATGTGGATGAAAATTAAGGATRTGGTTAAGGGCCCTTGACAGAGTGGGGTCTTGCTGTATTTTTCCAAAAGAAGTTTGATGTCATCAGATATATAAACATGACTGGCTTAAGCAATTAGACCTGCATTTGCTACGAACTCTGCAATCAAATATTCATTTCATTTTGCAATGTCATCAGTAGTCTGACACGAGTAAAAGCAAATTAAAAATGCAGGAAAGTATTCCAGGTAATCATATGCTTTTTTTAAGGAGCTAAATTACTTGTTTAAATTACCGAGAGACACTGAATGGGATGGCTGGGAGAAAAACCTATTGCAGGAACTGGCAGAGACACTGATTTCCAGCAAATCTAAACTTTTGTGAGATGATACTTGGTAACAAAAGCACCAACCCAAAGGGTGACTTTTTTTTTATCTATTCCAAGCCCACATTATAGATAATTTCTGCTTCTAGAAAACTGCACTCTGTTGAAGCCAATAGTTAAAACCTGACTATCTTCCACGCATGTTTTGGCTGATACGTTTTCCCCAAGTAACATAAATTATTAATCCTTTCTTAATTTTAAATAAATAAATAAAGGCATCAAGAAAAAAAGTGTGCTTTCCTTGGATGACCCTTTAAGGATGTTATGCATATGGAGGTCTCAGTGGATACCAATTTTATTCACAGTTGACTTGGGTTTAGATATATGAAAGGAATAATCAACTCTTTATATGATGAGCACTGCTCAGTATTTCCTTAACATGGAAAAGRAGATCTTACTAATGCTTTGACTTGAAATGAAAAAGGCAGACCTCTAGCAGTTAGAACCAAAAAATGCTTCAAATTTCCCTTCTTTTTGTATAAACCATTACAGAGGTCATTTRGCCACAAAGCATCAGCTGCTAAACRTYATAGAGAAATCTGTCTTCTGAATCTGYTCTCTGCTGAACCTCACAGAGAAATCCCATTCCTGCCAGCATTTCTTCATTGATATGGACAAGTATAAACAGAGACACAGTATCCAAAACATATTACCAGTGCAGAATATTGGTTGAAAAAACATCAAYTGAATGACAAAGGGAGACTATAATTGTTTAAATAGTATGAAAAATTTTTAAAAAGGCAAGTCACTTAGCAGAATATTGAGAGGCAGAATGTTTTGAWCCAGTACTAGATTTATAAGTAAAAACCTTGGACAGAAAAAATTAAAAGACATTTAGTAGAGTTAGGATTGAATATCACTGTCTTGATTGACTGCAAGTGCTGGTGAGACACCAGTGACCTTAAAGGAAAGAAGAATGGACAAACCCAGATGTCAATGGCTGCTTCACACCAGATGGCAGGGGGACCAGCTGATACACACTTATCATGCTCATTTTGAACTGCTCTAACAGTTCTAAGCCCACAGTGCTAGGCAAACCCTAAGCAGTGGTCCCACAGGATAAATGACAGAAGCTGCTTGCAGAAGCTCATCTCAAGCCCTTGCTCAGAGCCAGCAGCACAAAGACTTCCTTGTGACACCTATCTTCACAACCTCCAGACTGTACTTCTGTCATTCACATGGCACCAGCAGAGAACACAGCAAAAAAAACGGGCTTCCAGTGTTGAGCAAAATGTAGTATATAAAGGAAGCTGACAGGAAGGTGCATTTTTGCTGAGCAGCATCCGATAAATAAATTATAAAGAACTGTAACTGCTAACTATTAAGAGACAGATTTATATGATAGCTAAAGCTTTCATAGCTGAGGAAGGAATGTCTAATAAAATGGCATTGCTCTGATTTAGTACAGTGTTTAAATTCATCGTTACATATATTTTGTATTTCYGACTGGTCTTCGTTACCAAGCCATATATCGGCTTTGTCTGATATACCTATCCCTTTTTGCATATGCAACGAGCTTATCAGCTTCCAGTAGAAAAGGCAATTTTAGAGCTATCTTCGCCCAAGGTTTGTGCTTAAACATGCTGGATGACTCATCCACTGTTCTAACAGACACAGGGAATCCAACAAGGTGAAAAATGTTAWAGGCTGAGATTCTGCACAGCACAGTAGGAGGATGGAGAGCACAAAGACATTAAACTGAGAGGGACTGTCTTACCCAGCAAGGCTTACTGGGAGTGGGGGAAAAAACCCCAGCATACTTCCTTGTATATTTTTATCATTTGCTAAAGCCTTATAGGTCTTTGCATGTCAGGCCTTGCTGCTACAAACGTAAGTCAGGGCTGCTAGAAGATAAATCCACRAGAAACACATGCTGAGGCTCCCTAAATTGGTCCTAAAGCTTTCTGTCACCTGGATATAGTGGCCAAGATTCCCAAGAGAGCTTTCAACATCCACAGGAGCCCCTGGGGTTTTAGCACRTCTGAGATTTGCAAGGCTGTGTTTTAAAGCCTAGCTTTGGGCAGCGTTCCCCTGAATCCTGGCCCAGCTTCTCCCATTTCCATGCTGGAAGGGACTGATGGCTCAGCTGCTCTGKATTCTATGTAACATGAGCCAGAGGATTTCAGCTCACTGCTCCAGCCACAGTGAGTGCAGTCATTGCTGGTCACCCTGTGCCCCACTCCAGAAAGATGGAAACTAGTCATAATATCCATTGCAGAATTTTTAAGSATCAGGGGAGAGCTTCATCTAACTCTGACTGCCCTTCCCAAACGCATTTCACTGTAGCCACAATGGCAAAGGAATCTGCAGGATCTGGTGTTGMAGTTACACCACAGAACTACATATAAGACTTCTCAGCTATATACTGCAAGATTTCCTTCTTAATGAAATCTTTTCCCCATAYTTTCCATAAATATATGAATGAACAAAACCAGAAAACCGCTACAGAAGCTCTTTGTCCAGTTGCAATGTTTTGAAAATAAAACCCAAACCATGTTTCTATTGGATTTAATTCATGCTGAAGCTCAAGTGAACATTTAGGCAGCATTTATCATCTTCAGAGCACTCTGCAAATGCAAGTTAATGCATGATTTGTGGTACTGCTCAGCAGGTCTGCAGCCCTCTAATTCCTGTGTATCTCCATCCTTCAGCCTGACTTGAGTCCTGCACCCTGGAGAGCCAAAAGCCACCCACCACCCCAGCACTGGCAAGCTGCAAATGTTTCAGATCAGCAGCAGCTCTGGATTTTATGCAGTAGAATCCTGGCGTGGCTCATCTCTGTTTCATAGCAGTTTCTACTTCAGAATCCCATCTCAGCTACAATTCAATTAACACAGCTCACAAAATACTATTCTATCCATCTAAATAGCAAAGAAAAGGGGAGGATAAAAAAGTCAAATAAAAGTTTTAG
The DNA here is from genome assembly GCF_030028575.1 of Malurus melanocephalus. NCBI lineage: Eukaryota > Metazoa > Chordata > Aves > Passeriformes > Maluridae > Malurus > Malurus melanocephalus. Next base: position 330,240 of record NW_026623304.1, on the reverse strand, counting down.
AGGTAAGATCTTCTGGAGCCTTTTAGCAGCTCCCCTTTTTTCCCCAAATAACAGAGAACTTATACTTATCCTCAAAGATGCTTACAAGTCAGCTTTCTCTTTTAAGCACAGCACTTTGGAGAGTAAATAATCGTAATTGTCTTGTACATTGCTGACTACACCAAGAGGAATACAGCAAGGGATATGGCCCAGAAAGGAGCTGGTACATCTCACATCATCAGGAATGAGTAAAAAAGAGGCTATGTTAAAAAGAAAGGTAGAGAATTTAGTATCACTGCAATAGGAGAAACACAGCTTCTGACACGTAGCAAATACTTGTTTTTCCCATATTTCTAGCATATAAACCTATGTCCAAGTGGGTTCCCACTCCAGTGGGTTAAAATAAGAAGCTGGATAACAAAATCAACCACTTGTTACTGTAGGAAAGGCAATTGTATTCACATGAACTCAAACAAGCCAAAGGAGACTCCTGCTTTTCTGAAAGCAGTAGCGCTGCTGGTATTTCCCATGGGACTTGAACTACAGACTGGATAGAGGGCAGACAAGGCACAGGCCTGTGTTTCCAGAAAAAGGGCAAAAATAAAAATGATCAAAGCGTTGGAGAAACCATTTGATAGTCTTGTACTGCAATCAGAGCCRTACTGCTCTGAAGTTGTCTTTGGGATATTTGTTACACAGAATACTTCAACAGCAGGGAAGTCTGAAAACGCTTCAAGGTCTTTCAGGGCATCCAAGAGCTCTGGCATTTTTGACAGCAGGCAGGAAATCTTCTGAGTAATGCCCTGTGTCCATTAAAGTTGTCATGGCAGGATTTCACATGCTTCCTGCAAATTCCAACCCTCAGCAAAGAGTAGCAGCACTGACAGCTTTCCAGGAGCTCCAAATATCAACAGGCAATTGTGAGGTGCAAAGGACAATGCTGCAGGGTGCACCTGGTGCTCCTCCCACAGCTACAGCCCTTCTGGCTAACACAGTGGTTTCATCTTTATATTTTCTTAGGAACACTAGCTGAAGGCAGGCAACTTGGCTGGACCCTTAAAAGGGAAAACAATTGATTTGCAGGTATAACCACAAGGATCCTTTTTCTCCTATTTTCTCTCCTGACTTGCAACATATTTATGCATTCTCAACCTAGCAAGGCTGCTCAGGATCCTCAGAAGTCAACAGCAGAGGTCCTCACATGAAAGCCAAGTCTAGGATTGGGATCTGTATTTATCAGTCAGCACTTTTCCTGCTATCCAAACTAAAGAAAACCCAGAAACTGCRTACACAGAAATAATGGTAAGAAAAATGCCATCTCCCATCTCTATGAGAAATGGTCAATAACACTTCGCTTCACAAGGACATGTGGAGGCAGGACCAGCATCGATCATTTCCCCTGCACAGTGACTTCCTAGGATGTTGCACCACCCTGAAAAGAAGCAGCTGGCACCGGGCACGGAATAATGGAATGTGAGGTGTCCGTGGCAGATCCACACGAGCAGCAGCAGGGATTGCTGGCCCCGCTCTGGCACTCACAGTACAAGCATGACTGGCTTCAGATTATCATCTGTTTGCCTTGCTTAAGGCCAAAAATGTGCTACACTGCATGGTGAGCCCAAGAGGGAGGCTCTGATAGCTACATTATGCCATAGCCTGGAAACCAGACAACACTGGGAACGTATTTAGGAGGGAAAACTCAGTGGACACTCCAAATTTCTTCATGATAAAAAAATCTCCATAAATACCATTAAGGCATAAAAGAAAGAAAGTGATGGGACCTCAAAAYATGGGCTTGCTTCCAGTGTCCACATGAACTTTTTACACCTTTTAGCCATTTCATTTCCCCGGGAGGAAGAACTGGCACTGGGAGGCAGCAGCACTGCACTCCTCTGCGCAGAAACTGGACTCACATAACTTTTCAACTCGACTGGGAGGCAGCAAGAGAGCCCCAGCAAGCTGTGTGGAGCCACTTTGCATCTGGAATCACAAATGCTTTCCTTCCCCAAGAGAGTAACCATGGCAAGGTCAGCAGGCACTGCTCAGCCAGGCTTCCCTTCCTCTGCTGTGGATGGAAGTCAGCCAGAGGCAGCTTCAGGCTTTGGAGAAATCAAGAACCCCAAGTGCCAGATACTTTTTTTTCACAGGTAAATAAAAGCWAAGTGCCCAGAGGAGATGCTTGGCCACTGAAGTGTGTGGAGTCATGGCACGGGGCCGCTCTGTTTACTCCAGCCAGGAAGTCCCTGCARAAGGTTGGATGCTATTTTTGAATCCTGCAGGCTGAATTCCTGAGGCAGAGAGCCTCACAAGGGACTCCACTGCAGGAAAATGAACGCAGCTGTGCAAGGAAAAAGCATATTCAGCAGARTATGGCAGGGCTGGGAGGCACTCGAGCCCAGCAGGCAGAGCTGGCAGCACCCTGCAAGATGAGAGCGGGCAAGTGCTGGGAGGCACCGGGMATTCAGCAGCACTTCAAAGAATCAGCATCGTGGAACATCCTGAGTAGGAAGGGAYCCACAAGGATCATCAAAGTCCAACTCCTGGCCCTGCACAGGATCACTTCAGTGGAGACATACCAATTTCCTGGCTCCAGCCCCTGGCAATGGGAATTGATTCATAACTCTGTCTTTCCCAAACTGGATGCCCCCATAAGAACGATGCTGCCTATTTCTCATGCTGCCAGATGCCTTTTCTCCTTCCTCCTAAAAGGCCCTCTGCATTGCTCCTTTCCACTCAATGCACACATTTCCAAGAGCTTTCTGTGAAGACCTGAGCTGTCTTGAGGCAGAGGTGTTTAAAGTATTCATGCCTTTCCAGTCACCTGCAGTATCCTTTTCTTATCTGGGCAGCCCCCCATCCAACAGGAGTAAATCTGAGAAGCTGAAGTAAGAGCTGGATTTTCAGAAAGATAAAGGAAAGCCTAAGTGAGAACCAAGGATATTCACTGTTTTTTAAAAGTTTAGTGCACATAAAACCACAACTGAAGTCAGGGGAGCTCGTGCTTCAAACAAACAGAGCACAACACACACTCTCTATGCAGGCAAGTCTGACCCCAAATCTGCATCCAGTAAGCAGAGTTCTCCAACCTTGACTCTTCCATCTGCAGAGCCACCCAAGTAAATACACAGATAGATAGACAGATATTTTGCAATAGTCAGGAGAAAATAAATTCATCACTGCTTCTGGAACACAGCRATTTATCTGAAACAGCACAAAGGAGTCAAAATTATGTTAACAACTGTGTCCTTAGTATTTGAATACTTGGTAAGTAATAAAATACAAGGCTAAAAGCCAAGGGAATACAAAACACTGTGAAGGTGTTCTCTATATATCTATTGTCCCTTCTAACCCCAGTGGGACAGGGTTTAGGATGTGAAGTTACACAGCAATGCAGAATGAATAAGGGACAGGACTGAGGTGCCCAAACCCCACTGATTTCAGCCTATCCTCAAGTTCTTGAGCAGGAAGCTCTCAGGAAGTGTTTCCCAAAGGATTTACCCTCTACTACTGAGCAGGTTAACCTCACTGAGAGGGAATGGTTTCAGGGGAGAGGAAACCTGATTACTTACCTGATTTACTTAAGTTTCCTAGTGAATATATACACACACACACACACATGTATATGCATACATATATATATATATATATATATATATGTTTCTATGCGTATAAATACAGCACAACTACCATGCAGTGATCTTAGGACTAGCAAACACGATGCTTTCTTAAAAGGGTGCACTGCCTACTTGACACGTACCATTCTACAAAATTAAATTAAACCAGAAAATGCTTTAGATATTCTACAGCCGAGTCTGCAACTTTACCCTGAGATTTTCATAGGGCTGACAAAATGATTTGGTTTGGGGGGTTTTCTTTGCTTGCAGGAGGAAAAGACAAAGCCACAAATAGCAAACCTTTGAAGTACAGAAGGGAAACACAAAGCGAGCRGTGTAAAAAGATACCAATCCTTCCAGTCCATATTTAGGTGGTATTTACCACCTGAACAGCTGGTTCAGAAAAAAAATAATAATCAGGCAATCAGGTCATTTTTAGGATAAAGCATGGCCCTTTGACTACACACAAATCCTTCTTCTGCCAGACACTTAACCTATCTTTCAAGGCTGCAGAGAGCTGACTAAACAGAAACACAGCATTTCACCATTCACTCCAAATTATGCTTGTTTGCTTGTTTACTGGATTATTTTCAAGGGCTGCAATAGAGGCATAGACTGCCTAAAGGTTTACACTGGGTTTCTTTGTCATCTTGCAACATTTAAGGCCAGAACAAAATGAAGGGGTTTTTTCCTTCTTTTTCATGTTTGGTATGACTCCACTCCGACAATCTGACAGCACGTTGTATTGCCTTGGGCAAGGATACACTCTAGTAGGTTAGGAGAAATAAACTGCACAGTAACATCTTATAACCATCTAAGTTGGTTTTCGTATTCAGATCTTAATAAAAGAAGTTACAGTAAGAATTGAGAGGGTCAAAAGAAGAAGAAAGAAAGAATGAATTGGAACCATTTTAAACATTCAAGTTTTTTTTTCTCTTATTGGGATTACCTTGATCATCAGTGGCAAAGACATTGTTAATTCCAGCAGAAGGTGGGATAGGAATATCTACTTTAAAATTAAAATTAAGGAAGGAATGTGGTAAAACACCAGAGTACGAAACATGAAGATTTTAAACTTAAGCTCACAGGATCTTATGGTTACACTTATCCTTTRCAGGCATACAACATGGATTTTCAAATTATTTCCAAGGGGTTAAAGAAAAATCAGTTGTGTTCAAAACAGGGAGTGGGGGAAACACACCAAATTTGCTTAATGTTTGGAGAAGATCATGTGTTTACTACCCTGCTTTCCACCCACAACAAACACACGTTTTAGCAACCAACAGTTGGAGAAGCAGAAGCTGCCAGTAAAAGTCAAACACTGATGCAGAAGGCATCTTATTTTTTTTTTTCTTTTTTTTCTTCTATGCTAATTCAGAAAAGCTTCCTCCTTTAGACCCTAGGATTAAACAGACAGCTCTGAGTCCCTCTTTATCAGACCRGCTCCCACCCAGGGAAACCACAAAAGATAAGGATAAAATTTTTGGCCTTCTCTTGAAAGGGACCATGACCCCTCCTCCTGCCCTTAGTGAAACTTCTCTGATGCCCCAGGCAACACCCAACCATGCCATGCTCTTGCCTCACCACTAAAGTCAGGAAGGGAAGACTAAAGAAGTTGCCAAAGTGTTGAAAGGGCAACGTGCTGCTTCCACAATGCACRGCAGCACCTCTGGCCACCAGAAAAACGTACATCCCTTTTATGGCCAACTTCCCACAAAGCAACTGTATATTTTAGCTATTCCACTAGATGACAAAACTCTGTTTAATTAATCCCCTATTACTTCTACAATGATACATTCCTGAAAGTCGCTGGAGCCTTGTTGGTTATAGCAAGTGACAATTTTAGAGGAAGCAATTCTGAGAACCAGATGAATTCGCTTTTAAAAAGATTATTTAAGAGCCACTCTGYCTAGTATGTTCTATAACCATTCCCCAGCAAGTCTAAGTGCACACTTTCAAGCAAACATTTTAACATTTTTCTCCAGCAGATCTGTTCAAGYTAGGATGCAACAAAGTTTGTGGAAGCTTCAACAATGGCTCTTGATGGCGGAATAACACCTTGAAATTCTCAAGGGCATGCTAGGTCAGTTTTTTTGCTACTCCATTACACTTTTAACAGAGCTTCACCAAATAATGAGTTTACAGCGTGGGACTGTTCCCAAATCAAGGTACCTGCAACCAGCAATGAAGTAAAAATACAAAATGCCTATTGGTGGAATAAGTTACACATGACCCATCAATCGTTGCTGAGACTGACAGTCACAGGAGACCATTTCAAAGCCAATATGGGAACCTTATAGGCAGGAAAGGGTCAGGATGGCAATGGTGATGAAGTGGGAGGAAAGCAGCACGTGAGCTATCATTCTTTATTTTATTGCTATCATAGTACCCAAAAATCCCAGTGGAGATAAAGCTCCAGCCYGCTAAGTACTGCACACACGTAAAGTAAAACCCCTTCTGCCCTGAACAATATATATTCAATAAGTCTGAGGACAAAGACCATGAAAGAGGCAGAGGCACTGTCCCTGTGGTGCAGATAGCCAACCAGGGCAGGAGGAGGTTATGCACCTTGTGCAAGGTCAGATGAAAAATCAATGGCGTGCGAGCACAGGTCACCTAAATTGCAGTCTGGAGTCCACTGCAAGGCCAGCCCTCCCCACTCTGATGTCTGGGCCAGCACTGCTAAATGCTGTGCTTAGGCATTTCGTGCATCCTCCTGCAATGCCACTCTCTGCTACCACGAGTTGGGAATTCAGCAAGGGAATCCCTCTGTAAAAACCTGACTGTTTCAGAGCTACGCTGTGAGACCCTCTCAGGACGTTCAGACCCAACTGATCCATGAGGTAGTCAAACAGATTTGGAAGAATACATGTCCCTTGAGGGATGCAAAATCTTCTGACAGCCTCACAAATCAAGAGTTGCAAAACTCCATGCCGCACTTGGGAATCACTMATTTTTAGCAAAATTACCTAAAAGCTGGAAGGGCTCTGTTTGCAGAGCAAACTGTGGCACAAGCCACTAAAACCAATGATCCACAACAGAAGGAGAAAGAAAGTCAGTATTGCAGTGCTCCCTGGAGAATCTCATCCTGGCTCAGCAGGATGGCTCACTAGGAGAGGAGCTGAATTAAATCCAGCAGCATTGTCACCCCTGGTGCTAAATGCAGAGCCTAAACATGCTATGTTCTCTATTCCCATTAACTTCACAACTATTAATACCCCATTCCTCTCTGCTACCRTGGAAGATGGTGAGTCCTTGTATTTCAGGGATTTGAAAATTGATCCACAATCMGTTAAGTTAAAGCCTTACCTGCTGCAAACATGCTTTACTATAAATGGTAAGATTTGAGTGGCACCTCTGTGAGCAAACTGTAGATCAACTGGTGTTCCATACACTTTGGTGAAAGGATTTTTCAGAGCTAGACATCCCTTGTTTCTCAGGATCATCACAGCAAAGAAAATATACCTCATCATTTTCCTTTTCTGTCAATCCAAGCTATTTATCACAGAGGCGAAGAGTTGACCCATTAATGGGATTAGGATTCCTAATCTATCAAGAATATATGCCAACAACTAATCATTAGATCCTCTGTAAGCCTATACATTATTTACTTTTGACTTAACACATGGTACAGCTTTTTCTTTTACTCAAAATCATCTCTAGACTCACATTGCTCTTGAATGGAAGAAGATGGCTACAGAAAACTGTTTAACACCAGAAGAACCAGAGAGCCTGTATCAGCTCCTCAGACAAGATAAATCAACAACAGTCAGTGACCTGATTTTGATGGCACTAAGCTAATTTGCATCAGCAGAGCACGGGACCCATTATCAACAGATTTGGAAACRAGCAAGCAGATGCAAAAAACTCATTTGGCATGGAAAGAGTGGCTGAAAGAGGTTCTTATGAAGGTTTCTTACAGAGGGTTTGATTTTTACGGCACCACTAGTTGTATCTAGTTTCCATGCTGGGTCTGAGGATCAAGTGCTTGTGGATACTTATGGCACATGGCTSTTCCAAAGAATGGGTACCAGTATGGAAAGGGTTTGTCACATACATGATTTCCATGCAGACCATAAGGAGCTAAGGTGGCTGGAAGAAGGGTGRAAAGGGGTTAAAGCAATGATGTACTCCTCCCCCTTCACTCACGCTACTCATTTTCCACCCCAACACCCATCTTGCAGAGTTGCAGCTCAGAAAGGAGCTTGGTCATCCAGACTTGTTTATTTTTACAGTTCTGGAGGAGATGATAATCCAGACTCAAGTAAGAAGATAACTTCCATATTTAAACAGCTACACATATTCTCAGCCTATTTCAGGAGCACAGGGAAGATAACACAGAGCTCCACTTTCCAGGCTTACCATGCTAAGAGGATAAAAAGAGAACTCTTGTTAATACTTGTGCCTAGACAGTAGAGCATTATGGCTTGGATTCACAAAGGGATTTAGAGCTCTAAGTCCTACTGAAATCAGGAAATGAATGGGACTTAGGGTCCTAAGGGCCTTTGAGAGTCCCAGCCGAAGTGCCTCCTCCTTTTGAAGCCAATGGGAACAATGCCATGGCATTAAGCAAGGGCAGGGCCTGCCCATGAAGCTTTAACTCTATTAAAAGACAGGGGGTTATCTGGTGACAAACAGCCACAACACCCTTGGTTTAGAGACTTTGGCTTGAACGCTTTTAAAGCTTCCACTGCGCTCCATCAAACGGAGCTGAAGCAAAGTCCATACACGTCAATGAGAGCTTTGCAGTGAGATTAAGATTTCAGTCCAGGTCCTCGAGTCAGAGGCAGAGGACTTGTCACTGGGAAGACAAACTGTGCTATTAGAAAGCCTGGASCATGCACTGTTACTGCATAAAGCTCTTTGGATAGACAGGCAACACTGTAGAGCAGTGTAGTTTCACCCTTTGGTTCTCTATGATTAAAGCCTGACATGCCTAATCCACACTGACTTTAAAAATATTCCGTGAAGTAAATGCAGTCATGGTATTTGCACTCCATTCGTTAYTGCTATTTAAATTACATATTGCTATTTTAAATATTTAATCTTAATACAGATCAGTGGCATGTGTTCCTATAGTGAACCAGTGCTGGTTGCACCAGCACAACTGAAATTTTCCACACTAGTAAGGGAAAAAAAAACCTGACCCACCTTCTGTACTCCTCAGCACAGCRTAGGAGAAATAAAGGGCATTACCTAAGCAAGTATCAAGTGTTTAAACATTATTAACTGCTATGAAGATGTTCATTGTGCTGGTAGAGTACGTCCCTTTCGCTTATACAGCACTCGAAAGCTTCCTAATGTAAGACAAGGGCACACCAAGAAATGACCTAATGGCAATCACATTTTCATGGTGAATCCCTCTCTWACCATGCACTTACTTGAGGGCATCAGCTCCTCTTTCCTGTTCCAGTAAATCAAGAGGCTGTATTGAGGCCAATACACAAACTGGTAAGYGCTCAGCCTCATCTGTGGCACCTTTCTGTTCTACTTCATCCACAGCATATAGCCAAGAGGACCACAAGGCTGTTTTACATGATGGGACATTTTTGACCTTTAAAAAAGGTCATCACTTGAAAAGATTCCCCAAAAATTTCCAGGGTGTGCTGTAGAGAATTTGACATGGGGTCAAAAAAGATTCATCATCATTGCAGCAATGGAATCCAGAGCATGTAGCTAAAGCTGCCTCTGTTCTACCTAGTCAGGAGTGGAGGAAAAAAAGAAAAGAAGGATTTTTTAAAAAAAAAAAAAAAAAGAAAATCAATAAACACCAGCACTTCATCTCTGCTCAATTTAGCCCTTTCTGGAAGCATAGATAATTCCTGATGGCAGTTGTCCAAAGTGTCCAAATTCAGACAGTCTGATAGCCCTTTCAGTAGGGTTAGTCCTGGTGGAGACAATAATCAGGCCTCCCACGACGAATTTCATTCAACGAGCGGTGCTGATTACGGGAGTGGTTCGAATCATCACACAGTATTGACCAGAGATCAATTTTCAGCTTGAGGTATTGTGGAGMACAYATAGTACACAGCTAAAGGCGGGCAGTAGGAATTCAATAGGCTACCCAACCATGTCAAATCAAAGCCTGAACAGATAGATGCTACAACTTCTGTCCCCTGAAGCCCATGGTTTTAAAGGTACATGCTCTGATGAAATGGAGCCTGAGGAACTATATTTCATCATTACATTTTGCTGCATCATTAAAACTGCCATTTGGTTTCTCCACCCCAAATTTACTTCAGTCAATGCAATTCACGCTAAAAAAACAAAAGACAACTTGCTCAAACAGCTCAGCCTTTGATCTTTCCTAATTCAAAATTCTCTGAGCCAGGTAATGACAGCCCCTTCCTGCTGCAGATGCCTCATCTCCCAGCAGTATAAGCTTTTACACCTCAACCCGTGCCACACACAGCAACTTTCAGCTCTGACCCCACACCACCACCATCTTTGTAAACAGGGAACAGATAGTGATGAAGTTCCCCAAAGACCCCATGCTGCCAAGCATTGCTGCATGATTCTAGCCCTTTGCACTTTTGAGAAGAAAAAAAATCCTAGGAGGTAAGGAAATACAGCATACCCTAAAAATAGTCAAAGAAAGAAAAAGGTGCTTGAGAAGGGATTCCTTTCCCAGTTACGCTCACTGTCATGTATTTTATAGGATTTCCAGTTCTGTAGAGGACTCAAAGAGGAACCAGGGCTTAACCCAGCTCTGTGGCAAAGAAAAGAAGGTCAGAACCTGCTTTAGGACACACAGTTGTATAGGCCTCTCTGCCAAGTACCGGCTCCCAGGAAAACAGCTTTCACTTAGGAAAACCCACACCAAAAATAGTTTTCTCCCTTGTTTCTCCAGCCCCCATCACCTAGTTGCATTCCTCAGCACACAGGAGGATGCTGGGATTCAGCATCTGTGAAGGGAAGGAGGGAGTGGGGCAAAAACAGACCTTTGTACAGGAACTCCAAATGTCCACAAGCACCTTCTGGATGGGACAACTTGCCGCAAACATTTGTGCAAATTTGACAATCCAGCGTGGAAGCAGGGGGCTTTGATGTGGTCAAAACAAGTTTTACTTGCAGGAGGAGAAACTGGGAATCAGGAACAAGTGTGGGACTTGGTTCATTCCCACTGAAAAGTTATGGTGACTCTTACGATGGTTTTGTTGTTTTTTTCAAGTGTGCAAGGGTAGAGAGCTTAATCTTGTAGAGATCAGGAATTCTTGACATTTTTTAACMAAGATTTTTTTTCAACTCATCCATTATTTACGGAACCTATTTTACAATTTCCACAGGGCTCAAAGAACAGTAATACAATGTGTCTTTCAAAAAGGAAGAGAAACTTGAAAATGGTTAATCTAAAAATCACATCGAATCACAGGAAAAGTGAATTTAGCAAAGTCACAGAATACCACTACGTTTTAACAAGCTGGGGTGCAGCAAGGAAGGACAGATTTCCAAATTTCTCCACCCATCTATACCCAAGCCTAATACAGAAAATAATAAACCAAGAGAAACATCYAGCTAGAGCTGGTTAAATCCTAATCCTTCACAAGCAGCCATACTGAGATCCCTTCCCACAACCACAAGCAAAAAGCAGCAGCTTATGCACATGGAGCATTTCAATATTCTGCATGAGATCCTACTGTTTCTCTTTACTTTCTCATTTTATGTTCTCTTATTATTTTCTTTAAGCTATTAAAGCCCTCCTACTTGCACACATTTTGGTTTTTTTCCACTTTAACTGCTCTGGAGTCCTTTCTGTGTTTTCTGCAGCCTTACGCCTCTTAGTCTTAGTAAGTTAAACATAAAATCAAACTTAATTTGGTCATGAATGGGTAAAGAAATATAACAGTGGCCTAGGGAAAACTACATTAAATGATCCCATGCAAACCCAGTTATAAGACAAGAACTACCAACAGGAATTAAAAATAGGGAGATGCCAGAAAATGGTTTGGGTTTTTTTTTTTTTTCCTTTTGCCTATTTTTCAATCTGTCAAAATGCAAATACAAGACAAGGACCAAAATTAAGTAACTATGGTAAAATATAGTGCTGAATGTTAGAAACAAGACAGTGAGTTCAGTTTTAAAAGACTCAGCTTAGGGATCTCTCATCTACATAAGCCCTCAAACAATGACGTGTTCTAACAGGGTGAAGTGCTAAAACACATCTGAGCTGCAAACAGGGGATTGGTACCCTGCAGTGACAGAAAATTACTGCWGGGTGACAGGGCCTGCAAAGTTAAATTGTATTGCTTTAAAGGAGAAGAAGATAAGAGTACTGCTAGGAAATGCAGGCTGCTATACAGTGGAGTATAATGTGCAGACACCAGGACCAGAGGTCCCTCTTACTATTCTGCTACTATAGTGGCCAAGACATGCCAAATGAATTAAGGAACTTCATAGTGACTCAGAAGAATAAATAATCTTAATTTAAATATATGTATATAAGGCCCAGAGCTTTACAAATCACAGAATTCCTGTTAAGTATTTAAAATATTAAATGAGAAATTTACCTGTTACTTTTACAAGTTCCCCTCTGCATTCACAAATAACAGATGATGTGCTCTTACTTTTCTAGCCTCAGCCAAATACACCAGCATTTTCTGAAAATATTCCTGTGCCTCTATTTTCAGCTCCTCCATTCTACAGTGCTTTGTGTTATGGTGTAGCACATTTCCCAGGGCTTCCCCTGTATTTGGGGAATTTGGATTTTTCTACTTCTCTTTACTATAAAAAGCATCTTTAGTCATCTAGCTAGTTGTTTCAAGAACAATTACTTGCAGAATGCAAACCAATTTGCCATCAGGATTTTTTTTTTAAATGCTGCACGCTTGCCCTTTAAAAATAAAACCTATTTAAAAAAAGAAAAGCAAGTTGGACATCTAATAAGTATGACCCAYAAGATCTCCAGTCTGCTGGAAAATCACAGCCATGGCACTCAACTGTAATTGTTCCTTATCTTCTGAAAAGTTCATCCACAGCTGGCCATTTTAGCTATCCAGCAATAAATTTTAAAAATACAAATTTTCATTTCTGTAACATGAAAGTCTCTGTTAATTGAACAAATTCAATCAGCAATCCTACAGACTGGTCAAAGCCTGCATGAAAATGACAAGGGCTGAGATAAGACAAACAATTCAACACCACTCCTGTTTCTACATGAAAAATTTACTGCCAGTCAAAATGTCAGCACTCGGGGGCACAMGGAGATTGCGAAAAAGCCGTGATTGCTCCACACACACAATTTAAGCAGATTCTTCTTCTTGCTGTTACCTCTGCACCTTCCCCATGACATGATTTACAGCCAGCCTGATGAAGCTCAGCCAGCTATGACTGAGATACAGAAACAATCTGGTCCATCTCTGAGAAGCTCTGAGCACCTCCAAAACCTGTTCTGTGTTAACCTCTGTGCCTACTGATGGATTTCACTGCCCCGGGCTTCAACTGATCAAGGGTCTGTCAATACTTCCCTGGAAACAGCCTCCYGTCCTGCAGCACAAGAGTTCATTTGAAAGACCTTGTGTTGATTGCTAACATGTGTCCTCACTTACAATATTTTATTTYGTGGTGAAATTCAGATGCAGTTATGATTTCAAGTTCTAAAACACTGTAGCGGTGGATTTGAATGGATAAGCAGACTAAGCATAGTTAAAAGTCCCACTGGGAAATCTTAAAAAGACTAATTTATGAATATGCAAACACTTTCATGTCACTCAATCCTGATAAACTCCAGTTGCAGGAGCCCAMAAGATGAAGGCAATCTGATACTAAACAAAGCCGCAAACTGCAAGAACGGTAACTTACCAAGGATTTATTCTGAGGAATTTATCCTGTGCAGGTTTCCTTTCAAACACACTGCTGCTTGCACTCTCCTTCTTTTCCAAAAACCTTGTATATTGTTCTTTTGTGACCATTTYACTCCTCACGGTAGTTTTTGACATCTGCATTAAACTACCCTACGTATTCCCATCTTTTCTGCACTAAGTGGCGTAAGTAGAAGAAAAGGAAACTCTATTTCTCCTGACACACACAGTTACACAAATAAAAACACTGTTACAGCTGAAAGGAAGAATTTGCTGCTTGCTTTGTTTGCATTTAGAAAGCTTATCACAACTGAAAATACACCTTGCCGGGTAATACTAAAGACGCGTTAGCGGCGATGCACAGGATTTGCAGAATTATTTCACTCCAGCTTAATGCTGCAGTCAGCACTAAAGGGACCATCAGTAGCTTGAAGGGGTAGAGGGTGGTTCCAGACATGGCCTTTACCAGGAATGCAGGCCAACAGGRAGCATTTGGAGTAACCACCCATCAGAGAGATGCATCATTAAAGGCAGGACACAGAACCAGTTTGGTTATTGACAGCCAGGGTGTGTGTCCCACACACTGCAGTGCACAGTCGGGGTCACATCCTCACCCAGCTGCACACTTGGATTCAGCGGCTCTTCCTCTGCTCTCATCCTTGTCCTTGCTGTCATAGCACTCCAAGTGTTATGGATGAAAAACCAGGGCCTGCTGAAGCTCTGACTGAGCCTTCCACTAGCATTAAACTGACCTCACTGAGGTTAGGGGAGAAAAAAAATCCGACCTACATTATCAGACAACATGGCAAGAGGCAGGGGATGGCACAGATATGGCAAAACTCCTCAGCTTGAGATGCCAGAAAGCCCCACGGCCCAAGCAGCCACCAGGAGAGGGGATGTGCCACCAGAGTCTCTTTGGGGCAGGAGACAGGATTGATTGCAAAGCTTAGGATCACAGAGTCCCTGTCACTACATCTGTCCCTGGATGTCAGCAGATGAAATAAATACGACCACGCAGGTCTGCAGGTTAAAYGGAAAGATGCTAAACACCCCGGACTGCAGGCATGGGGAGGGTTTGCTCCTTTGAAATCTATATGTTTAAATTTTACTTCCTCTCTCRTTAGCCTGATTTGAGACCACCACCACAGTGCTATTTTCTCATTTGGCCAAATGYACACAGACCATTTTCAGAACTGTTTTTTGTCCTTCAGAACAGACACACAGCATCTTTTCATGGTACCTGCAGCTCACAGAGATCACACACAGCTTTGGAAACAAGTCAAACCAACAGGTTAAGAGCAGTCTAAGGAGCCAGGTCTCAGCAAAGAGTCACTGACTCTGAGGACATCCTGAGAGCAYTGGCGACCATCAACAAAGCTGCAAGAGCACTGCCAAAAGTAAAATCTCCATTATTGTGTTCTGTTGAGAAAAACTGAAAGTGGAACTAAAATGCCTTCCTGGTGATTTACAGCCAAAGCTGATGCACTCTGGTCAGAGAAAAAAAAAACCAGTCTGATCAAGGTTTTAGCTCAGTTTTGTCCTTTGCTTAAAAAATTACACAAGTGCTTGGACACAAATAGTTGACAGTGAGAGAAGAAGGCTGATCGCTTCAGGCTCTCAAACTTGCACAGGAGTCCAACAGAGCTACAGGATGTAAAAAGGCAAACTTGTTTTTAGAGTGTTTAAAATACATTAACCCAAATAATGACTCATTTTCTCCTTAATTACTGAAAGATGATTATGCACATTAAAGTATTTTGTGAATCTGCAACAATAAAAGACTACGATGACATTTTAGAGATTATGAAACAATTATCCTTTCCCAAACCTCTCATTTAAAAAAATAAGGACTTTTTCTCCTGAAAATTACTTCCTCTCTCTGAAAAATGATCTTCCATCTGAAAAGATAACCTTAYGGTCACCAGAAGGATGTGTGAAGGATAATTGAGCGAGGGCCAGTACCTGTAGAAAYACTGATAAAAAGAGTGAGCTCAGGCACTTGAATGTGAACTCTGCAAATGTGCAGGCCCCACAAAAGCAGGGGACTGCCACCTGAAAGCACAACTCCTGCCAAGCACCTCCTACATCATGGTACAGGAGGTGGCATCTGAAAATTGTGCTCAGTCAAAAGAAAATTATACCCAAGATGCCTGATTAGCARAGACACTAACAGAGGTGTGCCTTTCCTCCCTGAATGAAACAAGTTAGCAAAGACCACCAGTGGTGCTCAGAAAAAGACTTTCCTAAGAGCAAAGGAGAAGAAATATGGGAAAGCTCAATCCAGTCCTACACTACGGTGAAGTTTCTCAGCCATGGCTGAGGCATGGAAGGCACATATAAATCCAGTGTAAAAGCAGATGTAGGAAAGCAAAAACAGGATCGAAGTCCACATGATCAAATTGCAGAAGTCAAAAAGTCAAACCGGTACCTTTTAACTCTGCTGGTATCTAGATCCTAGGCAGGTAACACGGAAAACAAGTATTGATTTGGGCAAGTAAAGTGCAAAATACAACATTAAAAGGAATTTCCCCCAAATAACATGAAAACTCTTGCCCTGACATCATCAAAATGCATCAGATACCGGTCTGGAGATCCCAGAGTTTGTGTGTGGAGGGGCTGCTCAGGGGGAGCGAAGAGGATACCTGGCTTCATGGGTTACCCAGTACACTACAGACAGATTAAACCAGATACATACAGTGCATGGAGGCTTCCAAAAATAAGAGCAAGGCCTTCAGCTCTTACCTCTTTAGAAAAGGAAGAAAGTAGAAATGCCTCCCTGACATGCAAGAAGTACTCTGAGAGCTGAAGAGGCAAGCACCAGTGAGACTTAGAGCTGGGGGAAATCACAGAGGAAAATACCTACTCAAGAGCAGCTGCTCCTCAGGCAGAGTGGTGGCTCTTCCCTACCTGGAGGACTTTRCCACATCTGTGTACAGCAGCAACAGCTGCTGCCTTTGTCAGGGACAGGGGATACTGGAGTGCAGGAAGAACAGAGAATGTGCTACCAACAGCTCCTTGCCACCCCACCCCATGTTCAACCATTTCTCTGGCAGCTCTCAGCTCGCTGGAATTCAAAGCATAACTCTTGCACCACACRCTGTAACYTAACAGATACGGATTTTTATACAGTCCTCTTTACATATCTTTAAAGAGTGTTCTTCTGGAATGCTTATGGCATATCCATTCTAGTAATGAGACTGGAAGATAAGCTATTTGCTCCCACACTCACTATAGKAAGTTTAATTCATGGGAAAGCTGCTGCAACTTGATACTTTGCCAGTCTTASACAATATGTCTTTGTAACCCCAGACCCTCTCAAGGACCACCAGCTGCCCAGAACCCCACAGCAGGGACCCTTACAGGGTTTATGAATGGAGAACCCTACTTAGCTGACCTGCAAGCACAGCCCTGATTGACAAGTTTGCCCAGGAGAAACCAAATTTTGGGGTATGGGTTTCAGGAGGAGCTTTCCACTGTGCACATAAAATGCTGGAGGAATAGGAGGAGATGTAGCCCCCATTCCTACCTGCCTCTCCAGTTGGCACAGCTGGGGTGGCACAGCTGCAGGGYGGTTCCTGGCATTCAGAACATCATTTCCCAGCAGTTTCAGGGCTAATGAGTCTCAGACAAAAGATTCAGCTGCCCAAGGGCTGGTGGCTAAAAGAGAGCACCAGCAGTCTAAATACTCACCAGGCTCCTTTTATAGTCAGCACAGATTGAGTAAATAGAGTCAGGGGAATTCAGAGAGTGATTCATCTTGACCCAGACAGAAGTGTCCAAAAGCATGTACAAAAAGCAAACTGCTTGCCAAGAAGGCAGGCCAGCAGAAATGATGCTTGTCCTCACAGCCTCTGCATAACTGTGCAGCTATTGCATAAAGATGTAATYATGTTTCTTCTCAGACTTCTGTTTAATTTTGCAAAGAGGGCCCCAGATGCTAAATTGAGTAAAACAGATGAAGGGGACCAGAGCTCACCCTGCACGGCCAAGCTGCATTCCCAACTTTGAAAATGTGGAAGGAGCCCACTTCAGCATGCAGACTCTGCAGACAGTGCACACACAAGGCTCTACCCTCCTGACAGAGCACTGAAACTGCACCAGGGTGCTGGSTAAGGTCTAGGAAGCTATGGTACAGACAGGTATCACTTCAATTTTTTAAGGAGGGAAAAAAACTGAGTGGGAAATCATAGACTCATTAAGGTTGGAAAAGCCCTCTAAGATGCATCAAGTCCAGCCACTAACCCAGAACYACCACAACCACCACTAAGCCACGTCCCTAAGTGCCACACAGTCACAGTTTTTAAACTCCCACAGTGATGTAGACAGCACTACTTCCCTGGGCAGCCTGMTCCAATGACAGACCACCCTTGCAGTGAACAAATTTTTCCTAATAAGCAACCTAAACCTCCCCTGGCCAATTCCTCTTGCCCTGTCACGTTATCTGCGAGAAAAAACTGATCCCTACCTTTACACAAYCTCCTTTCAGGTAACTTTAGAAAGCAGTAAGCTCCACCTTGGGCTCCTCCAGACTAAACACTCCCAGCTCCTTCAGCTGCTCCTAACCAGACCTGTGCTCCAGCCCCTTCCCCAACTCCACTGCCCTTCTCTGGCCACACTCAATGTCCTTCTGTCCCAGAGCTGGACACAGCACTCAAGATGTGGCCTCACCAGCAGTGACAAGAGGAAAATGATCCCTGCCCTGATCCTGCTGGCTACACCATTGCTGACCCAGGCCAGGATGCCATTGGCCTTCTTGGCTGCCTGGGCACAGCTGGCTCATGTTCAGCTGCTGCCATCAGCATTCCCAGGTCTTATCCTGCCAGGCATCTTTCCAGCCACTCAAATTCTGCAAAGTAATTTTCCCCATCAGAACCTATTGGGTTTTTTTTTCTTCATTTCTTTCTTTATTGAGCATATGTAGCCCTAGTACAAGACACATTTAGATTTGGCCATGAAAATTGCAGCCCATCTCACTTTACACATGCCTTGGGTATTCTGGGGAAGATAAGCAGAGGTTTTTACGTATGGTACACAAATGCTGCCTGAAAGACCTGCTGGAAGAGCCCTTTGCCTCTCTCCCCTGGTAAAGCTCAGCACTGATGTCACCCAAAAAGAGCCATAACTTACACCACCTCTACAACTTTTCTCCAGGCAAGCAGCAGGGTAAAAAAGGGGCTTTTCCAACCTCACTGCACGAACACAAAGGGAGTAGAAAAACACGCATAAAGGCTAAGACCAGGCAGAGAAGTGACTAAGAGGTGAAGCAGCCAGGGAGTGACTAAGAACAACTTCACAAATAATCAGGCTGAAGCTGCTGGACATGGAGGCTGGGGCCCAGGCCACCTGAAAGTCATCAAAACCATGCCCTTTTGAGATGCTTTAGCTATGCGAAGGCGTAGGCTGAGCATCCTCTTCAGAGATTGAAGCAGGGAGGTGTAGAAATAGAAGCAATAAGGCAGGGAGCCAAACTGGGGCATTGGGGGTGTGGAAGGAGGGAGGATAAGGCACTTTGCTACATGTCAACTTTGGAATGTGGCTCAAAAGGCCTGTTGTTTGGGTTTAGAGTTGCACAAGACATCATGAAGCTCCAAAAAAAAAAAAAAAACCCAAACCAACAAAGCATGCAATATGTAAATAATTGCACTTTTGTTGCTMCAGAATGCCCATCTAAGAGGGGGCTCACTGGGGCTAGCAGCTCTTCAAGGGGAAAGGAAAGCAGAGTCTCTTCTGCAAAAGTGCAACAGTTGAGGACATTTTCCATTACCCCAAAGAAGAAAACAAAAACCACCAAACAAACACAAAAAAAAGAGAAAAAGAAACAGAAAAAAAAATGCTTGACCATAAATATGGAGTGGCAACAGCATGGTTGTGGTGAGCAACACTGGAGACTGCAGATCAAAGCCCAGCTTCAAGTTGGAAAAGCAATGCCCCCATCTCCAAGGCACAGAGGAGATGGCAGGGTACAAGGGCATCCGGTTGCTGGACTAATATTTGAAAACAAATTTTATCACTTGAAAATACAAGCTCTATGTGCTTCACCAAGAACAACAGTTACAAGTACAATTTAAATGCTTTCCTTCCCACTTTCTGTTTATTGTCACCCATGCACGAGGAGGAAAAGGAGTGATGCYAGCTGGGTGACACAAGAAACCCATGTCCAGACATTGTATTCATGGTCACAGAGAAAATCTTTTCCAAACCTTTCCAGACACAGTCTTACAATTGGCTAACACCAGCCTTTGGGAACATCTGCTCTCTTCCATATAGCTTTCATGCACACTTAAAAAAAATAAAAAAGAAGTAATAAAAATGAACTAGGGTTTTTTTTTTTTCTTTTTCCTACCCATCTCCCACAAACATCTAAATTACTTTCTCTAACAGACAGAACTGCTTCTACACAATCAATAGTGGGTTTCAGTTGCATGTGGTACTATCTGTGGGGGTGGGAAGAGTTCAGCAAAAGGTGGCAACGTCATGCACAGCCTGTCTGATACAGGGAAAGCTATACATCCCTGAAAAGCCATAAGGCRGCTTCCCTTTGCTCAGCTGAATCAGCATGCAAATTTCACTGAGATGAATGAGGGAATGGCACAGGCAGGGTGTATCACTTCAGATTCTGGGCCGGAATGACAGCTGGATAAAGCCATCCTGGATTAGTCTGCTACCGGGCAGATTGCAGGATACCTTGCATGATGGGGCATTGATATTTGCATACTGCACGGGAAGCCAGCTAGTGCCCTGTTTGCACAGGMGATGGAAGGAATAATCCTGTCTTAGTTTGCAAATTACATTCCTTATCCTAACTAAAGAGGAGGAATGAAGCCTCACAGTAATATTATTATTATGCTCTTGGATGCACTCACTTGAAAAAATAAAGCTTTCCACATTCATGTGAAATCAGTGAATCCACATTCACTSCGCTGGTCATTCATTTGCAATCCCGTTTCCACACCATAAATAACCACTTTGCTTGCTGGGCTCTGTTATCTCCACAGCTATACACATATATGCTAATAAACCTGCAAAGGCATGGCAGGTGAGCATCCCAAATCCTCCTGTCAAGTGAATGGAATACAGAAGAGATATCTGAGAAATAAAACATGTTTTAAAAGCACCAGGAGTTGGGCAAAACTGAAGTGTTTGGTCRTATCAAAAACATAATTTCCCGAATSRCCATTCCAATGCAGACAYTGAGCAAAACYGATCACTGACTCYGAYACAYGGATGTGTCAAAAAGCAGAAGATAGCCACATTGTTCTGCACATGCAAGAACCTCTATTTATTATTTTATTATTATTTTAATGTAGAAGYAGTTGTCCCAGTGCTTATTATTTGGCTGAATGAGCTGAAGTGAGACTCCCCGGGCAGCTGCTGACATAATGAATGATTGTGTGGTGAAGCCCAGAATGTGAATGATGAAGAATTTTGAAAGGCTCTGGAATTTGTGAATAACAAAAGTAGCTACAGTCCCCAAAATCTCACCATTTGTTCTCAGCAACAAAGRAGGACTCAAAGGCCTTTGTTTAACAAAATGATTCAAAAACAGGATACGAAAGGAATTAGGGGTTATCTCCACTGGTATAATACAGCAAGCAAATTGTGTCCCTAAGTAGGAAGAGTTATGAATGTGTTCTGTCAAACATATTGTTAACTGAATTACTACGGTACTGTTTCTTTTATCCCTTTTCCAGTACTGTTACCGTGTTTCCTGTGTCAGTAATTCTCGAGGTCTTAAGGCCTTTCAACCCAGACWGCAAAAGGGGAGCTGCTTATTCCACAGGAGAATTTGGTTCTCCARTGTGCAAAGGGGAACCACCTGACCACACAACCCCATTCCATCATGATGCCTTGGCATATCTCACTTCACCAGTATTAAAAAAAAAACCACAGTTACAGTTATCTAAAATAAACATTCAATTTGCATTAAAAAAAAAAAAAACAACAAGAATCATAACCCTATTAATGGTCTCCAGTATGGGACAATAGCTTGATGGTGCAAGGCACTGGATGGGCATTAGAAAAAGACAGCCATGCTCCAAAGCAGCTGCCTTTTCCCTTGAGGGGGAAAAAGCAKTCCAGTTACAGAGCACTTACTGTGGGGATTACGTATGAGCTCGGTGAAAGACGATTGAACCTGATGAAGATTCATGCCACACTGACAAGTGCTATCCAAACAAATATAAATTCAATTAAAAGACTCTGTTGTGTGAGCAATAAACTGAGAAGTGTTCTGGATCAAGGAGTGGAAAGCCAGCTCACCCGTGAAGGTTGTCAGGCATGAGAAATTAAGACAGCAGACACGAGCAGTGCTGATGCAGAAACCAAAGGCGGGCACCATAAATCAGAAGGACGGCACTCCTGGGCAAGGAGAGAAAGGACCAACACCCACAGAGGGACAGATACAGCTCTGCTTCCCCCTTTTCTTGTCTGGGACCATCAGCTGAGGGGCTGGCAAGGGTTTAACCTGCAGGCTCCATTGCCCACTGGATGAGCTAAGACACTTGTTGGGGAACATCAAGGACCCCCGCACAGGGTGATTACACTGCCTGCCTTTCCTTGCATTTAGGCATTCATTTTATTAAACCATGCAMTTCCTACTGAAGCAGCCAAAGTCAATACTACCTGTGGTGTCTCTTTTGCCAATCGCTGTAATGCTGTAGCTGCAAGCAGTGCAATAAAACCTGCTTGTGCTACCCTGACTGCCTCCAGTCGATGAGAATTTGGCAATCCTTTCAAAGGAACCAGGCTTGCTTTCACCTTGGGATGMTACTCAGACCTGGAAGAAAAAGTCGCCCTGACATTAATTTCTACAGCTGCCTCATCAGCTCATCCTGTCTCTCCGAGGAAACACTGATTAGACAACAATAAAAATGCAGCAGAAACCTATGGCTAAAGAGCATCCTCAGTTCCTGGCCTCCTTCWGTCCCCTGGGCAGTATTTGTAAAACAAGAGGGTTTCATCAGCATATCTTTAGAAATACTTCAGTGCACCTTTGCTGACACTGGTGCTAGGTATTATTGCTGAAAATTATTTTTTTAATGAATGACAAAATTAGCACTAAATATTCCAATTCCAGGAGATGCAGCAGAATTTTAAAATAAAATGGAACCATGTGATTCACGGTAAAAAAGATAACAAGATATGACAGCCACATTGAAAAGTTGCCTAGAGAACATAAGGTGAAGAAAATCTGCTATCAAATTGTCATGGCCAACATGAAATAAAGCCCCTAAAAAACAATGCAGGGCTGAAGAGGCTGGCGATGTATGTTTTCCGAGTAGTGACGTCTGCTGAAATACGGTTTAACACCTGTTATTAATCCTGCTGCCTTGGCACCTTTACACCATTACTTCTGTCTCAGCTACAAATCCAAAGGATCACACCTGAGCCTGACATTAACCCATRCAAACACCACAGTCAGGGTTCACCCATCCTGCACACTCAAAGGGAAGCCTGCTTTCTAACTCCATTCTGTTTAAGAAAAYTCCTAATTCCAGTCCCAGATTTATCATCCCTCCCTGTCAAACCCTCTTTAGCCTTTTGCCTTCACCAATGGTAATTCATGGATAAAGATATATGGTGTGGCAGTGACTCTATTTTAGCTGCTGATTTYTGTTGCTCTTAATGTATTAAGCCCCCATAAAGGCAGTGGTTACACAAAGTTTTCATTACTTGCTTTCTAAAATTGCCAGAATGGCAAATAAGCACAACAGAATACTGAAAATACAAGAACCTGACAGAAACTAAACCAGTAAAACATGGGAGAAGATGCCTCCAAACAAAGCTGCTGCTCCTCTCAGCTCAAAATTCTCCATTTATTAGTGATTTTTGGCATTGGGCATCACTTGTTCMACACCACCTCTTCYCATCTACCAAAATTTAGCAGAGATKTCAACATACTGAAGCAAAAACATCTCTCCACTTGGTTCTGCCACGGGTGAAACAAAGACCCTAATAGCTCATCCAATAAGAGTAACACAACCTTCAAACCATGACMACCTTCAAAGCCCTGACATCCTCCAAAGAAATGTTGCATAGGAAAAAAAGCAGTGGAGCCACACACCCTTGGAAAGTGGGTCTGCTCTTCCCATTTCAGCGCCTTCAGCATCACATCAGCACAGTGACACCAAGAAGATGGAGATGCAGCCTTGCAGTAAAATAATTKTATATATTGGACTGCYTGTCACAGAGAGCATCCCACCAATGAGACAGAGTGAGGTAAAAGAGCCACCAGCAGTTTGGGGAAAAATCAAGCAAGTTGGGTGCTGGTGACAGCAGTGCATCCTTAGGCAGGAATGCTCATGTGCCTCCTTTCCCAGCACCACCCTGCCAACACACAAAAAGAGGGTTTAGCCCCCAAATTTTTCAGCTGCTTCTGATCTCAGTGAACATTAATGTGTGGACAATAGGCTTAGCCCCTATGTCCCCACTGCTGTGCCCTGCAAATGACCTTTAATTGGCAAGGGACACAATGGGACACAAGGGCCGATTCAGAGCTGCTCCTGCCGACAATGTCACTTCTTATTTACACTTGCCAAAGCACAAGCACCACTTCTCTGGGGACAAAAAAGAAAAGAAAGAAAAAGAAAAAAAAAAAAAAGACAAAAACCATATGAATTTACTCTGTTGGGGCTCCATAGGAAGATGTGAAAGATCTGGCAAGATGAAGCTCCAGCTGATCTTGGTACTGAAGTGCAGAAGCAGTACCCACAGGGCAGAGGGGGAAAGAGATGCTCATCATGAAGGAATACCCTGGCATATGATTTTATTTCTCCAAGATATCCAAGGATGATATTTTTACCTGACGCAGTAAGAGTCTATTCAACTTTGTGTTGCAAATTTGAACTCACCCAGTAGGAATCTTCAGGAGCACTAAAAAAAGGAAAATCTCACCAGTTTTCTATTTTCTCCTCTCAAATTTTACAGCAAAATAAAAAACGACAACAAAATGAGCTCTGCTCCCCAATGAAAACAGCAGACTACTGCACTTCCTTGTGTTGCAAGTCCTATTTCCCAAGCCCCCTGGTCCTCTCTAGGTCTATTCCCCCAGCATCTCAAGATACCTTCCTTCTCCTCCCTCCTTATCTCATGTTGAGATATTCCATCCAATTTAACAAAGATGGAGAGCATCTAAGTGGTGGCTGTGCATAACCCAAMTCCAGCACTCTGTGACTGCATCTC
This sequence comes from Malurus melanocephalus, assembly GCF_030028575.1. Lineage (NCBI taxonomy): Eukaryota > Metazoa > Chordata > Aves > Passeriformes > Maluridae > Malurus > Malurus melanocephalus. Next base: position 305,669 of record NW_026623304.1, on the reverse strand, counting down.
CTTTACAACAGCCACAGGCTAAATGACTAAGAAGGAGCAATTTTCCCYCTGGGAGATGCAGCACCTTTCCCATGGCCCAATCACCATTTTATTACACTGGTTGCACAACACATTTTGAGGTTTGGAGCTTACTCTGAAAAGCTGTAACATTTGCTCACACATAAAACTTTCCCAGAAGTAATACAATACTAAATTAGCTATCATTTCTTCAAGTGGGTTGTTTTTTCTTTTCTGCTGATGATTTTTATGCTTGTGGTGCACATTAAAGGTAGCCTCACCAGACAGGTATAGTGCATTAAAATGGAAATGTCAATATGGTGAAACAGAATGTGTCACGTTAAACAACGTTATTATGTGTATTTATACTCCAGGAGGCAATGACCACAAGATGCAATGMAACAGCAACTTTATCTGCCCATTAAAAAAAACTTGCACTTCTGTCAAGTCAGGTKTCATGGCAACGTACGGCACAAGGCCTATTACTGGCATCAGGATTGGTCATTTATAAAAATGTTATATTTAGAACTATGTGTTATAGTAACCAAGCAGGTCGAGAAGATAAATTCAGGAAATAATTTTGCCTTAAAAAGCRAATGTTTAAAGTTGCTCGTCTTGTGCAAATACACTGCTTAGTGCTTCTTAAATTTTGAAGATTCTTATCATAATGACGCCTCAGCTATGCACACTTGGGACTCGAAAACTTCAAAATGATCCAGTGAACATTCCTTTCCTGCATGTCATCTCAAGCACCCACCAAASAAGTCACCCTGGAGCCCACAGTGGTGTCAGTCCATGCACAGCTCCAAGGTAAAAAGCATTTAGATAAATTACCCAGCACAGCACAACCATTATTTCACTTGTATCTGACCTAAATACCTGTATTTCTAGACGATTTTCTCTCTGGATACAAATTATTCCTGCTTAAGATATTAAAAAGCAGACTTCTGTAACTCAGYCTTAGTTATCTGAGCTTAAAATTCAGGGAATTACAATTATGTTCAACAGACAAAAACTCCCTTCAAACCACAGGCTAGAATGAATAATCAAGCTTAAATGAGAAATGCCACAACCTTTCTGATCTCCAAAGCAGGGAAGTAAAAATAAAACTGGTGGTTTATCTAAGCCACCACCAGTACTCACTAGCTCTGCCACCAGTAGGACGGGAAAAAATTACAGCRCTTTTCCCAGGTGGCCCTGAGAACAGAAGTCCTTGCTCAGTGCCAAGGTTGTTGCTYGGAGCTGGAACAGCAGCAATGACCTTAAAATCTTGTTCCTTTGATCTTCCCTTASCAAGGCTGCTCACCCACACAGCACCATGAGCCAGCAATTAAGCTGACTGGCCCAGGGAACAAGTTTTCTCTGCCCCTCACCTCCTCCCTGTCCTCCTGGATCATGGGACAGTTTTGTGCATGCCCTAGATACCAGCAAAGCTGTTTTCCCAGCAAAGGAAGGAGGTTATCAACAAGCTTCACTGGGAGGTTCTGCTCAACAGTTCAGCGTGATTCAGATCACAGCGTTTCCCTCCTATGCCTCCATAATTTCCTTCTTTTCTCAGGGACTTACGGGCTGCTGAAATCTATTCATCTTGTCCACATGTAGGAAGAAAAAATATCTAAAGGAAAACATAAAATTATTTTACTGCAAGGCTGCGTGAAGACATAGGACCTCTATTCTACATGAAGACTTGGGTCCAGCTTAAGTGGCTTTGCAATTACTTTGATGAGCAATTGAAACAAAAACCATCTGCTACTAGGAAACCCTTGTCTTACATTTAATTTTTGTATTAGCAAATAAATGGGATTTTAAAAATTAAAAAAAAAAAAAAAAACACAGATTCATAAGGTGGAGATAAAATTCTCCAAGAACTTCTTCACAGACAACTCTGACAAGGTGTCTTGAGGAGGGGAGGCTCAGGTATGTGAACATCACTGTCCAGTCTGTGCAACAGCAAAAAGTTTCCTAGAAAGCCAAGGGGACTGAACATGGGTGAGAAGGAGGTGGTAGCATTTTTAAGTGTTTTATGAGCCCTTGAGGGAGGGCAGAYCAAGAGACTCTTTTACCATCATGTTTTTTCTCATGGTACCCCAAGCCTTGGGAGGGGAATGAGCTCCCAGTGCCTGCTCACCTAGCTCAAGAAATGATCCTATTMATTGTGCAGGGCTCTGGTATCACTTAGCAAGCACACCTTCCACCACAGCACCAYGTTACACTGCTGCTACAGTCACAGACAATTTCCATGGATCAGGGGGAGCACAGCCAAGTGGGAAGGGAGCCAGGGCACCAGCATGACTCAGCATATCACCTTGCCCCAGCTCCACACCTGTAAGACAACAGAATGGCAAGATTCCCATGTCAAAAATTTGTGAGGTGACCAGCTGTGACAGCAAAGAGGGTCAAAATATACAAGCAGAGAATAAAAACTTCCTTGCATATCCAGGGATGCTTGMATTTCTCTTTCAGAGTAATTTTATTTCCTCATCAGTTGCGAGTTAAATTTTCTGTTGACACTTCATGAGCAATGTCAGGCCATTTAGAAACATGAATTAAACACTGAAGTAAAATTAATAAATAATTATTATTATAAATTATAAATAATCAGGCATTTTGACAGCTATCATACAACTGCTACTAAATGAGAACAAACCCATCCCTAAAAATTAGTCTAGACACAGACAAGCAACGAGCAGCTGTTCCTGTTTCCATTTTGAGCAAYGAACAAGTTTTAACAGGGTTTGTCTGACAGAACCATCTCCATCTACTACGTGAAACTGAAGCAGCCTCAAACCCAATACRTGCCAAACTTAAGATGTCCAGTTCTCTTCACAGTAAACTAGATAGTAAAAAGAACAGGACCAACTGATCCTCAAGTTATTAAAAAAAAGAAGGACTGTATTTAAAATGAAGAGCTACATTATTTCTTAGTAAGGAAAACTACAAGTTGAATTACATCACTTATGCACCAAGATAGCTGGATAAATGCAAAATATATGAAAATATTGCACTTCATTTGATAGTGGAGACAAATAAGAAACGCTTACCTGCACAGCAAGCATCTTTTTACAGATTGCTTTAGCACCATCCTGATGATGCATCACACATAAGTTTAGAAAACTACAGACCTAAGCAAAGATTTACTGTATCAGCACTTGGGGAGTAGAGTGCCATGAAAGTTGAACAGCAAAATGAAAAGCCACTTTGGTGCACTCATCTCTGCYTCCAAATGGAGCAGGAAGCACAGCTGGGGATCTGCCAAGGCCGCCAACTCCTCCACTCACCCAGACAGAATAATGACAACCAGGAGAATCTTTGGAAAGGTCAAAAGCATCCTCAATAAAGCTCATGCTGCTACAGGCAAGGTACCAGTACATCAAAACTAACAGATTGATTCAAAATTCTCCCCCTCACAGAAAGCTGGGTGATACTTTCAGAGATGAGTCTGACTCAGCTAAAACCATACCCATCCCAACTCAGGAAAGATCTCAGGTCCACACTCAGATCAAGAGCAGGAAAGTAAGAATGGAAGCCAGCTCCCAAGGGACACACATCCTTGGCTCCCAGAGCAAAACAGACGACGTGAATTCATCACCCACCTTAGCAATAAATGTAATTCTCACCCCTGGGAATTCACACCAGCTTGGGATCAATTCACACCAYAACCGGCATCCGCTCTGTTTTCTAAATCCAGCATGTAATTTAGCCTCTGCCAATATGGCTTCATTTTCATATTAAACTCAATGGCATTTTGCTGCTTAAAACCACATTTATATCATCAATTGATATTTCATAGTAATCAAGATTGATGCCACCAGACAGTCTGGAATACAAACCAGAAGTACTCTACAAATTGCTCACAGAACAATTACTTGAGAGTTAGGAATAGTTAGGAGAGAAATCAGGAATCCCAGTGCAGCATCAAACACTCTCTCCACAGAGATGTATGCAGCATCCCACAGTGAAATACCAAGGCAGCAAATCCTTCCTAAACTAATCATGGTTGTTTCCAACTTCAGAGCCCCTTCTTTGGGGCTGGCAAGACTCCTTCCCCTAACTTCAAAGCTGCAAGAGCTCAAAGATGCTTTAGTGGGTTTACACTGGCCCGCAGACCGAACATACGAGGTTGATACTGGCCAGCAGCCCATGGATTCTCACACCTGGCCAACAGACTCCTGCAAAAGCTAGGCTTTGCTCCAGAAGCTGCAATCTTTACAACTGTTTCAAAGTAAGTATTCAAGTCTCTGAAAGTTTCCCCYTTTGAAGAAACCTCGTGCAGGGGCTCGAGAGGTCTGGAGGATCTCTGTAAATAAASCTGGTGAGAGGAGGGATAAGTGTGTGTGTTTGTTTAAGAGGGTTATGTTACATTTTCTATAACACCCTGTATTTAAGGCAGGAAAATCTGCTCCAAAATGCTTTCAGAAAGAAGCAAGACAAGSTTTTGAGCAGAGAAGAACTAAATTTAGCAGGTGAATCCCTCTGCTTTTCTATAGTATCCCAAAGCATGCTAGCTGGCAGCAGTATTCAGAAAACAAACCCTTAATTCCAATATTTAAGCTCCAACAATTGTTTAAATACTCCTAGAACTAAAACAGGCTCCCTAGGTTAAATTCTTTTTTTCGCCTTTTTGTTTCAGCTCACTCCAGCATTTATTATTATAGATTTCTTTTAATCACAAACCACAAGGAAATTTCAGACCCCCTCTGGATGCACCACGTGAATCCAAGGGCAGTATCTCATCCMTACACCTCTATCCCAGGAAAGCAATGGCTCAGAAAGATTTTTACAGGCACTCAGAACCTTCGAGTAAGTGTAATATTGTTCTCACACTAAGGCTGTAATTCAAGGTAGGAACATGCCTAGCTTTAACCCTGGCTTAAGCTATCCCAATGAACTCTGACAGAAGATTAATGGAAGTGGAAAACAGTCTGTATCACTACTTACTTACAGCTAGTATGCAGTTATGGTTTTTTAAATGGTCTAACATCAGAGGTGGATTTTCAAAAGACGCATCTCCCATGCAGCCTATCCTTAATTATTTTTCTGGCTGGACCCCATCAGCAACCATGGAAGCWGGCAGAAAGCAGACAGCAAAGGACAGATGAGGGTTGTTTTAGGAAAGAGTAATTTTCACCCAACATAACTAACTCTTTGGCAGAAAACATTCCTGCTATGAGGCACCGTCCTGCCTTCCTAAAGAGCATCCAGCATTTCTCCAAGGAAACCCTTCTCAACCGCATTGCTATGAGATTTACTGCTCCTCCTGCCCCAAATGGAAGGGCTTGTGCAAATAATTTTTTTAAAAAAAGCAAATACCCCCCAAAGCCAAAAATACACAAAACAAAAATATTTTTTAAAAGGGTTGGAAAATATGCGTGTCAAGATCGCAGCTTGACCTGAAACTGAAATCAAAGATTTTTCTGCATGCAAGGCTTTACAGACACATACCTTGACCTGGAGAGTCARCAATAGCCAAGCTGGAGGCAGGATCAGCCTTTCCCAGCAAGCAGGATGCAACCAGCCCCTCACAAGAGCCTTGGATCACTCTGAGTGTGAATTTATTTTGAAAGTCTGATAAGAACTGATCTGCCTGCTTACCTAAGGAGTGATAATACATGCTGTATTAACTGCAGAATGCTTTTCTTCTCCTCAGTCTTTGTAATTAAGATTTCTCTATCAGTTTAGGGAAACACAGCTTCTTATGTACTGCCTTACTTTCAGAAACATGAAAGGCCTCCATGGTTCCTACTATGAAACAGAAAAAGCATCGAAAAATGATCCTGGGCCAAAGGAAGTGGACTTTTAATTTCTACATAGGAAACCTGCAATCATTTCAGATTATCAGCAGYACCTAAGCAATTTAGTAAAACAAATTCCCACAGCTTCCACTGGTGGGTATGCCTCTAAAAGTGCTAAATATGATTTTCATAAGTCCTTCATTGACATAAACACACAAATCCCACTGACTTATAAAGTGCCCTAAGTGCTACCAGAAAGAATTTTAAAAGGCATTTAGGCTCCTATTTCATCCTGAAATCAACAAGAATTAGCCACAGACATTCAAAAATACTCCCCAAAGGCAATGCAGAATTAAACTTTCATGTTATTTAAAGGAGGTATTTTCAAAGTTCACAAATTACCGGTCATTTCAGTTCCTATTCTCTAATGGATGAGGGAAAAAAAAAAAAAAAAAAAAAAAAAAAAAAAAAAAAAAAAAAAACCAAAAAACACCACAGGAAAAAAAAACCCTACATTTTCTAGCAATGCTTTTCTCTGCATGATTGATTTTCCAAATCACAAAGAAAATGCAGAATTCGGAAGCAGAAGGTAAACGTAAGTTAGTAGCAAAGTTTAAAAAGCTCAGTAAGACATGTGTAAAATATCTAAATTAATCACTTCAGCTAACTTCTTCACTAGTAAATTCCAGGGTTTCCTCACTTGGTATCACCAACACAGAAACTCACAATGAAAGCACTCCCACTGAGACATCTTATTTCATAGCCACYATAGAAGGAAACATTGATTTTAGAACAGGTTGGAGTTTTTCTGAGATAAAGTCACCTATGCAAGAATTTCCCATAACAGTGTAGTATTTAAATGGGGGATATTATCTTTGACTAAGAGGATTTAAATACCTGGCTGGGCAGCGCAACCTAAATGCTTCAGTCTGTGATTCTATAGGGCTGGAAATCAGTGCATGGCATCTACCGGGTATTTCCCAACCTTCAGGACTGTCTGCAAATCCTGACGAACAACTGGCTGCAGCAACAAATAAATACCTCGGTAGCTCCCAAGATAAAGTCCTTGAGCTCCTGGAGAACTGGTTCGGTGATTGTGATGCAAACCAGCACCAATTGCGGCGGGGAAGGCGTAGGGGTGGAGAGCTTTGTYCGTCTCTAAAACGGGACGCATTCCTGGCTAAATGCTTGCCCCGTGGATATGCAGGGAGATGAATAAAGTCAACAGCCCAGAAAAGCTCGGCTGGCTCAGGCCAGCACCCAGGAGCATCACCCTTGAGTAAACTGGGCAATGGCATAGCCGGGCTTGTGCCCAGCCTCCTCCAATTCCTCCTTTCCAGATGGAAAACTGCCTCCTCCGAGGAATGACTACGGATTTTTAAGTCTAACATTTTAAAATGCAGTGCWATCTGTAATGAAAGCATGAGATAGTTTACTGAACCAGTTATAAACTTTTCTCCACAGAAAATAAAATAGGAAGATTTTCCATAAATATTCTGTGTAAAAAAAAAAAACCAAAACAACCAAAGCTGTTTTGGAGAAAATGAAAACTGTTTTACTGCCAACGTTTCTGATTAAGCAATTTACTGAAAAAGCCTATTTTATGATAAAACAAAACTTTAAAACCCTGACATTAYTGCAAAACATATGTCTTCTGCAAAGATATTAAAAGCTAGGTAGTGAATTTGTGCTCCATTTTATTCCTTTTAAGGTTAAACAACCTTTTTCTTTTAAGAGCAAATTGAGACTCGAAGTCCAAAATTACTGCTTAAAGAATGCAAGAGTACAGCAGTTTCAGATCACAGTCCCTGTACCAATTTGTTCAGAATATATTCTTTTTTACTCTAAACACGCTGTTATCAAAACTACCAACACAGTAGTTTTTATGTATTTATGTTCTGTGCTGTGTACAATCAYGGCTCATGCAGAAGGACCAATTTGGGAAGAGAGAAAGGCAGCATGTTTTACTGTGTTAAACTGAAAAGGAGGAAGAGAATTTGCCTTGGTCRGGACTTGGGGCAAGAGCCCTGCTCCCAGTTAGCAAGCAAAATTGCTTTATTTCTTCTTTTCCTTGCAGCACATGAAACTGGTGAGGGRTTTTTCACAAGGATATGTACAGATAGGATAAGGGGAAATGGCTCCATGCTGAAAGAGGGTAGATTTAGATTAGATATTGGGAAAAAATTCTTTACTGGGAGGGTGGTGAGGCACTGGCACACACTTGCACAGAAAAGTGGCAGATGCCCATCCCTGGAAATGTTCAAGGCCAGGTTGGATGGGGCTCTGATTAGCCTTGTTTACCAGAAAGTRTCCCTCCCCATGGCAGGGGGAGTGGAACCAGATGGTCTTTAACATCCCTTCTAAACAAAAACATTCTATGAGTCTSTGATATTCAACTTTTCTTGCTCCTTGTGCACACACACTCTTTGTATATTTATTTTCTTTATAAAGACAAGTGGCCCTCTCCCTATTTCTTCTCTGCTTTATGACATTTTCCTGAAGGAAACAGTAAAATTTAAATGGCTAGACCACCACCCAAGAAAACACAAATACTACTCAGTGCAAGACCATGGGGGTTAATTGCAAGATGGCAACGAAGCCATTCATTTGCCAACATTTTCATGAAAAACACCTCACTGGGTGAGCAAGAGCTCCACATCAACTTCTCTGCTGACCCACGAAAGCGCTGCTGGTGTGCAAAATGCAGTGATTTTCCACCATGCAACATGTGAGCCTCTGGGCCAGTAAGTATGGCTAGCTCAAGTGGCTTAATGGTTCACGCCTTGCTTTCAGCCATGGGCATTTAAATGCAGGGGAAACACTGTGCTGTGCTTGAAAGCTGGGAAGAGGAAGGAGGAGCAAAAGGCTTTTTGGCAGGCCAAGGAAGGATCAGCTCCACAACTGCTCAAGGGATCTCTGAGGCATTGCCCCTGCTGCAGGMTGGGGAATGCAAATTCAGAGAGCCAACGCCTGGGTGAAGGACACCAAGGCGGGTATTCCTCCCCATGGAGGGACTCTCCATCCCTGCATCCCCGCTCCTGTGCACGCTCTCAGGAAAGGCAACCCCAGCTCAGGGGTGCACCAGCAAGGAGCAAGCAGGCAACTCAGCAGCATTCACCTCTCACAAACAAAGAAATCTGATCATGCTCAGTAATTTCCTTAGGATAGATTGCAGGAGAAGCCTAGAGCAAAATTAACTAGATGTTCTGTCAAAGCCATTAGACCAGGACTGAAYTCAAAGAAAATTATGTTCACTGATGCCTTCATATTTACTTTAGAATGCAGTCATTTTGACGGGYTCATGAGGTAGAAGATCTCATTTTATGAAGGTCTTAAGGGACAAAAGGAGCAGAAATATAACATGYGGCTGTCTCAGTCAGCAAAATGATCACAAAATTACTTTACAACTGACTTTCAAAACTACAAATCCAGTTATTTTGAGTAATTTCAGCCTTTTAAAAAAGATACATGGTGCTTCAGGTTGAACCAAAAAAGCAACAAACTCAATAAGTATGATTGGGACAATTTTCCTTCCTTGTAAAAATGATGTTTCTTCACATAACCGACTTCATCTCCTTCAGTTCAGGAGCACAGCCTACCAACCACACAACGGAGCACAGACTTCATTTGCAATCAGGCCATGAATCACCCCAAAATCTTGTTAAGATTCACTGGGTATCAACCTAGACCTCCTTCACCTCTTCATTAATAGCTTCTACCCAGAATGAGCAAGACACCTACATTTCCAAAACTTTCAATCCCCTGCTTGGCAGCAAACGCATGCACCAGTCCCTTTTTCAGGGCAAAGATACCAACACCAGCACCAGCAAGCAGCACAGAAGATTTTCCATGCTCTTTTGTCACAAAACCTTGTCAGTAATGCCAGGATGGAGTTCTGGAAAGGCTCATCCTCCCTGTGATGCCAGYGCTACCCCAAAAGGTGTGTTTCTCATAGGGAAGAATGGGAAGGACAGTTCACTGCCAAACACASAAACAGGGGCTTACAGAAAGCTCATAGGAGGAACTGTTTTGGATATAATCTCCCCTCTGCAGGTCCAGAAAAATTCAATTAGAAAATAATTTGGTGCAATACCAGCTCCGTGGCTGCAATTACTGTGTCTCCCAGCCCCAAAATTACCACAGAGCTCCAAGCCTTGTTTGTGTGCAGGAGCTGTGCTAGGAACAACAAAAACCGTGCTGCCCTGTGTTCAGACTTTCCATGCTGACTTTACTCCTGCAGAAAAACTTGCTGTGAGCACAGCTGGGTGCACCCACCAGCAATGGCAAAAAGGAGAGGGTCTTTTGTTTTGTTTTTCTTTAATGCTTTTGCCTATTTCCACTTTCCATACTTAAAAGGTGATGCCCCTAAAATGCTAATTATAAAAAATATAYAGCAGACCACTTTTTCCCTTCATTTAAATGGATTAATTTCTTAACTTCTGCCTCCATCAAATTTTAATTTCATTTTCTACTTTTTGCTTCTTTGTGCAGACATTCTAAAATAAATCCTTTGCTCCATGTAGTTTCAAATACAAATAATAAATAAATAAATAAATAAATAAAGAGATAAGAACTACAACAAAGTCCCAGGAATTTAAGGAAAGGAAAATTGAGGAATTTCATTAAGTGTAGCCCAATATGCTAGCTACAGTAAGAGCAACCCAACTAATGCAATAAAAGCATCACTACCTGACTGCTGACTGCAGTTAATATGGTACATCTCTAAAAAGGGTCCCATTTTTGGTCTGTCCACAATATTTTCCCTTCCTCAAGTCCTTTCATGGTAAATTCTCCAGCATTACAACTGAAGATTCACTTCAGGGTTGCAGGGATGGGGCTTTGCCTGGGGTCACCCATGCCTTGCAGGGAAAGCCAGAGCCACTGTCCAACCAAAGCCATGAAGAGCTCAGGTGGAGCAGAAACCACAGACCCCTGACCTGGCCGGGGCACGGACAGCAGAGATGCTGCTGATTGATGTTTGAGGCAAGAAGGAGCCATTTTTGCAAGCCCCAGCAAGCTCAAGAATTTAAATCCCTTCCCAGGAATCCACATCACGTGCTCCYGGTGCTGCCCTGACGTCAAGGACAACCTGAATTAAACAGGGATGAAATAATTAGGCAAAACACATCTTGTAAAATTATCGAAGTACAGCTGATATCTGTAGCRCACAATGTTACAATAACTGCAACATCTGCATAACCTGTCAGAAGCAATAGAAATAAATGAACGTTGCTGTTATTAATGCTGAAGTTGTCTTTAAACCCATTAAAATCACCATAGCCTCAGACCCAGGGAGGAAAAAGGTGGTGTATGACATCTGTGCTGATTACAAGAGGAATCTGGTCATGCTGGTAGATACAGCCTTTCAAGGCAGAGGGCTGTGAAGAAGCTATTATTTCTGGACAAAAAGGAGGAGGATAGGACTGCAGCAAGAASCTAAAAACAAATTGAGAAGGAAAGGAAGAAAGAAAAAAAAATAGTGATGCTGTATTTCCATTTTGTGCAAAACTAAATCCCTCCCCCTCACAAAAAAATAATTAGAAAGCGCAGTTTGGGGTTTTTTTTTAAATATGTAAGCATGAATGTGGTTCACCATAAAGACATGAACYGGCAAAAAATAAATACCAAAAAGGAAACTCAAAGCAAATCTTGTGGTCAGATCAGAATACTTAGCTTTGCTGTAATTAAGATTGACTAATGGATAAATGTTGGTTTTGGCATCCTGTTTCCCTCCCAGAAGCATACACTTAAAATTCCTGATTAATATTAGCATTTCAAATTGCCCAGAAAGTGATACCATCTRAAGTTAGCGCCCTGGGACCTGCAAAACAAATAGGTAAACCTGGGGATCCTACAGGACAGACAATGTCCCTGGAAGAGCGAACTTGTCCTGCTCTTGTCAGTTTTGCAAACTCGTATTTGCAATGCACAAACCGAGGTATGAAAAGAGCAATTTATCACTGCAAGCAGAGGAAGTGGAAGGTATACACTCTCGAGTACATGTGTGTATATATTTGTACATACGCAGGTGTACATATGAATACAGCAGTACACGCATCAGTACATAATACTCAGATATACATACCTTTTTTTTTTTTCCCTTCTCTGCAGCAAGTACAGGCACTAAGGTGTCAGGTAAAGGTCCCACCCTCACATCCAGATAGGTGCTCTCCAAGCACCACATTKGGATGAATACTGAACAGCAGGGGAAAACCATGGCACAGAGCAGGCAGCTGGGTAATTTTGAGGGCCCCTCTATCCTGCCTTCAAGCCAAATACCCACTCCAGTGCCCCACACTGGGATCTGAGCTGACTGTCCAGTGCAGCAAAGCATTAAAACTGTGAAACTTGCCCTTCTATCAGAGGAGTTGAACACAGGTAATTTGTCTCACCAGTAAAAGCACCCAAAAATAAATTAGGACTRGCTGCAGCCCCATAAGACTGCCAGAGGTGCACCTGCCTGTGAAGCAGACACACCCAGTGCTCTATACAGAATACACCTAAAGCTCTATATAGGACACACCTAAAGCTGAGCTCCTGCGTGGTTGTTTATAAAACTGTGAAGGGCAGAAAAAGCCCAGCAGACCAGGTGTGAACCAAGAGGTGTGCTTTCATTACTGTGAATCTTCTCTCCTCCATAGGTGCGAGTCTTGTTCAATACAAAATAAAATAGGAAGAGAGAGAAGGGGCAAAAGAARCTCTGCAGTGCCAGAATCAACCCAAGTAACCCAGGTAACAGAAGTAACCCAGCTTTGATATGAAAAAATGTGATTTTTTTCAGGGTTCTACTCTTTGCAGTGATTCACAGCATAGCACTGCTCCTTTTGCAGCCAGCAGCAGGCAGCTTGCTCACCAGCTTTCTCGAGCAAATTGGTTTGCTCCTAAGGGCAAAAGCAAGTTGTCTTCTGAAGAAATCCCCAGGACTCTGAAGAAATCCCCCCAGCTTTTAAGAATTATTTTCTGTACTGGAACTGTTTAYTATCTAAATAAATTTCAGGTGGCTACACATCCATCCTCTCTCYGATGACCTAACTGTATTTCCACCTGCAGCTAGGATGGTTTGGGGTGCACGTGTGGCAAATGAGCTTGACAAAAACAAGTCATCACCCAGCATTTTAGAGTTAGCACTCCTGAACATAGCTTGTGCCATTGCCAAGCTCTTCTTTTTAATAATGTATCTACCGTTTGATGCTGTGAAGATCTTCCAGCGTGTAATTAAGTCCAGGGAAGTCCTGCAGGCAGCAGTGGGATGAAACTGATACAGYGCTATGTAAAGTCTAGCATGTAGGTTATACCGTTGGTGGGTATATAAAAATATAYATATGCATGTAACATCTTCATTCCTTTACACACCCATGCCTTCTGAACATATTATTAATAGCAGCGGAGCTTGGAGTGCTGCATACGTAGGAACACTGTTGATGTAACATTTTGCATGTTTATTCTCAATGGATATTTGTGATTAACTCTGCAGGGCATTTCTTTTGTATCTCTGTTGAGAAAATATTATTAAATGGAAATAGCCCCYCTTCTTGCAGGTGGCCCGCAGATTTTGTGTGCTGTTAAAAGATTAGTTACAAATCAATCTGGAAAACAAGGGTAAGAAGGACAAGTTTTAGAAATTTAATTAGAGCTCTGACACAGCACAGTCTGCCTTTTGAAGTTCTCCTTTTTTCTAAGGAGCTTGCTGACACTGGAGGCCAGAGACTGCAAAATCACTCATAAAAATCTCACTGAATTCTGCGAGGTCAGTCACTCACCTATAACCCAGGTGGCAAAACATTTGATTCCTGACAATTGCAGCCATGAYCCTGGATACAGAWAAATGCTTCTCTGTATAATTTTTGRTCAGAATTCTTGGGAAATTCGTTTACTGTGTCAAAATTTAATGGTCAAAATGTCATSCTACAAAGAATAAAATCACAATCCTCATTACTCAAGGAGACCAGTGAAGTTGATTCACCGGTGTTTATATAAAGAGCACTAGCTTCTGATTAAAACTAAAATGATAAGAAATKAGCTGAAATGTCAGCCACCATCCCACAGCTCATCTACAGCATCACACAGATTAGACTTTTAAAATGGGATATCAAGAAATATCTGCCTGCACACAGCATGAATATGGAAGRCATTCAGATACCAAATCAGCATTTCCTAGCCCTTCCTCCAAAATTCTGTAGCTTTTTCATTAGCAAGTAAATAAATATGAGCAAGAGCCATACTGTGCTCCAGCAATGAATAAATGACCCACATCCACCCAGATAAACAAATCTACATGCACATCTTTTCCTCCTTCCCCAAGACAGTTATTGTACCCTCTTTCACTGACTCAATGAGAATAAATTCAAACTCCTGCAACTTACTGAAGGCAAACCATCACATGGCTACAAATGCCAGTTTTTGGCTGTGTGCTGTGACCCAAAGTGCCCAGCCCTGCCCACCAGGGCACCTGCACCTAGCACATAAGCCCTCCTTTTCTTCCCCAAAGCTTAGCCAAGACAAGACAAAGTTATGCTCCTTCCAAAGGAACTATGTGAGCTCAGCCTCAGATGCAGGGAAAAACACAACTTTGCCACCATTCTACARGAAGACCTCTGTCTGCATAGAGCCTTGGACTGCCCAACGAGACAGCTGCCAGGTTTCAGGGTGCCAACTCTTTGTCTCTGGTCTTTGTTCCATGGCTTTTTCTCATTGACTGGATCAACCCCAGTCTGGAAGCCATCCCTCCCTAAATCAGTATGGGATTGTGCACTATTAAACCTGTAAGATCCATGAGCTGTGTGATCAACACACCCTGACTGCAGGTCAGCCCGTGGGTAACTCTCAAGTTGGAGCTGCAAAGCCAAAAACTGTCATCAAAAACTCCCTAGAAATCCACAAGGAGGTTATTGTATATAGCACATATGCACAGCAAACTCAGGCTCTAAAAAGCACCTGTAATGAAGGTTAGAATTCTACAGTCAAAACGTGTTTCTCATGCATTTTTATTTATTTTTGGTATTCATCACTTACTGGAAGTTTAATGGTCCCAGTACTGGGCTATATTTGCTTCCCYTCTTAAGCCAATGGCAGCACATGTAATGATTTACTGTAATTTGAATTAAGCATGCCTCACAAACCATGCTGTAAATTTAATCCCTATTTCACCTAAGAGACAAAATAAAGTTTAAAAGAAACTGCTCAAAACAAGGCAGACCTTTAAGCGGCTCTGCAGTTCACWGAGTTTGGTTACTAAAAGAAGATTAAAATGAGAATGAAGGGGATAAATAACTAAATTAATCCCTATGAGCTTTCTGTGCAGTGACTCCTGACTTCCTGCCACCCCAACCGTATCTCAGGTGTTCAGTCCTTGAAAGTCACAAAGTAGCYCCCAGAAGACCATGTGAGTGATCCACAGAGTAATAAATGCTTAAAGACAGTAAGTCGGGGAGTCTTCCCACTTGTATTTGGGTGCTGTAATTTTTAAGATTCATAATTAAAATTTTTCCAGGCAGCTACAAGGTGGAGCAGCCAATGTGCTGAGACTGCCCTGGGACCACACAAATTAAGTGRCAGGGCAGATGAAAAAGAACATACACTGGAAGACACACAATAAAAATGATGATAAATTGCCAACAGCCTGGTSTAACAGCACAGTATGAAATAGTATTTCATAATTTGCAAATTCCTTCACTCAAACTTTATTCCAGAACAGCACGCATTCAAAGTATAAAGAGAGGGTGYAAAACAGGCTTCCCTGGTATTCCACAGACCTCCTTTCTTATGGTGTGACTGTAAAGAATCAACATTAATGGGRTCCCAACTGGAGCTCAGATTCTGGGAATTAACACACTACCAATAAATAGTAAAAGCCAGCAAGAGAGACAGAGAAATTTATAGCCTRTCACTGCATGGAAGGAAGCAAAAAATAATAATTAAAAAAACCCCTGAATACTGCTTGCTGTACTATCTTTAGGAATAAAAGCATTCCTGCTGATAGAGCTGAGATCTGCTGGCTGTCAGACAAAGATGGGGACATTCACTCTGATTTGCATCACTGCTGTTTGCATCAAGATACTCAAGAGCACTGGGCAGGTTTTTGGTCAGTATCCTAACACATTCTAAATAAACACCGAATGCAATAAATCCCCATCCACAGCACACTGGCACTATCAGCACTTGGGCTGGATGGCCAGACTTCAKCTTTGCTGCACCAAGGATTGGCAAACCCTGGATGCTCAGAAAGGCAGTGCCCAACACTCACTGCTGTCTTCAACCAGCTCAGCTCTCAGCAAAGCAAGTGTGACTCAGAGCCCAATGTTGCCAAACTGGGACACCTCCTGTGAAACTGCTGCTTTTACATTATTTTTAGCTTTCTAATTACACAGTTACCAAACATACCAGGAAGGCTGAGTGGGTCCCTCCTTAAGCGGGAGGAAAAAAAAAAAGAAAGTGGCAGCAATAGGAACTAATTGAGATGGTTTCAACAAAGMCAAAAAAGAAAAAAAAAGTGACTACCAGCACCGGAGGTGACAACACACCAAAACCCACAAGTCTGACAGAACAAAGAGATCTGCAAGAGCACTGTTCAGGTAGGCTAAACAACACTGAAAAACACAGGCTGGATGCAAGACTCCTGGGGCCAACTCCCTGCTACTCTCCACCCACAGAGAGCGTGGAAGACATGAAAATTAAACCATAACMTCTCCACATAACCCGGGGCAGGGGCTGACATTTCCAAGCACCTGATGAGCTGTCAGCAGCCAGAAGGAATTGGTATAATAGTCTATCAGCAGTTAAGTTGTATCATAAGCTAGTAATAATATCCTATGATGGTGCCTTTTAATTTATTTTTAGTGCTGTAACACCCAACAGCCCAAGAAGAATACATTTCCAAAYGGGTCTGCTGGCTCACAACCTCATCGCATTTCTTCTCTAAAAGGGTTATAGGCTGCTGGCTTCAGGGTAAGGAGGACTGAATATTTACAGCATGGCAATTGCTGGGGGTAGCCTGAGCCTCTAATCACTCCGACAGTGGATCCACCCTTTGTCACCACGAGATGAAGCCTGATTGATCTTTTCTTGCAAAGTTTAGGTACAAATTTTAAAAATATGGATATAATGCAGTTCAGATGCCTCGTGTGAAGTCAAACCCAAGAGAAGGTTGCTGTCTGATTTTCAGATTTCCTAACTGCAATGAGTTATTTCAACTCCTACATGGCAAGGCATGCCTCCACAAAAYCTAACAAACTGCTAGGATCAATGGCTGCAGTTTGCAACACATTCCCTTTCCCACTGCTGCATAAGTTCACCAACCATGGCAGCCTCGAGTTCACACTACATAAAGTTATCTTTATATYATCCAAAATCACAGAAAATCATTAAGTGCTAAGCCATCCAGTTTTTCTCCTCAAGGTTCTATCGTATGAGTRAATTAAAAACTCACAAAAAATGCTGCTATCCTCTCTCCCTCAGGAGGCTACTTCCAAAACCACATAATTCTTAATGAAAACAAAAACAAGTGAACAAAAGGCAGCACAGGCTGCCTCTGGTCTGAGTTCCCTCCTCTCCCAACCAAAGCCCCACAGCCTCTCTTCTCACCTTGCTGTGATGTCCAAGCAACCTCAGCTTTAGGACAGCTGGATTCACACATGCCTATTTCCTCCCCAAGATTTCGTCAACAGGAAGGAATTAAAAAAAAAAAAAAAAAAAAAAAAAAAGAAGCAGTTGTAGAAGGACTCATCTTTGGAGCACAGGGCTGAAAGACAGCACATCACAGCACCCAGACAACACAGCAGCTCCTCCACGTGTGCTCTCATCTTGCTCACCTGAAGCTCTTATTTCTTCTCTTTCTTTCTTTTTTTTTCCCCCCTCCACATGAAGGTTACTATTTCTGCAGGCCATTGATGTGCAGTCAGAGAAAAGGACTTTACAACACCAAAAGAGAAAACCAGAGCTGGGAAAAGGTCACACTATTACATGTTGGGAAGCTTGTTTGGTCCAGTTAGACCTTCTGACTGCAGGTGGTAATTTTACYTTTCCAGACAGCAGTTTATCCTGAAATAAAATAAAATGTAGCAGATGTCACCAAAAATTGCAAACAGTCAGAGTTCCCATTCACACAGCCTCTGAAAGTAAAGGCTTATCACACCACATGGCTGCCTGAATTCTTTAAGCAATGACATCACTGGCGACATCACTGGCAACATCTCTAAAATGCTAGCTTGCATCCCATTGTCACAGTGAAGTTATGGGCCATGTATTTGCAATAGCCAATTCAATGAAATAAGAACAATCTCCAGAGTAAAGGTGCATTCTGTTCCCATATTTAACCCTATTTACTACCAGCTGGCTTCAAATAGGATGAAAAAGACACAGTTTCCATTCCTAAAAGCCATAAAACAGCTCCCCAGGGGTCACTGGGAAGCTGGTGGGACTTCATCCTTCCACCTACTTTGCTGAACCAATTTCAAAAGCATTGGGTATGCACTAAGAGCAAAATGTTTTGTGTCAGCTCTGCTCTTTGAGGATCAGCACAGGAAATTCAGGTATTAAATCTGTGATAGGAATCAAAGAATACCAGACTGCATCGCCATCCACATCTTCCACAGGCCCATGTCTTCTCCCKACAAAGACCAGTCAGTGCTTGGCCCCCATCACCACCATGGGGACAAGGGAGGCCAAAATACTACTGGCAGGTTAACAGAGATGAGCAGGATAGGAAARCTGGCAAAAATGAGCAGGATAGGAAAGCAACTCTAAGGGAAAACACAGAAATACTGAATGCACTTTAATGGCAGTAAGAAGCATCTCAAGAGGACTGGCACAGGAAATCTGCTAAGCTTCTCTGTAGAGAGATTTCATCTTATTTCTCGAGCAGTCTATTTTAAGACAATTTCAGTGACCTTACTTAACAGAGATTATGCTGTGTTTCAATTAATTTTTACAGCATTATAATTAATATTTTGGTGTCTGCTGGAAAGCACGCTGAGCTGTGTAAAATCCACATGCGCAGGGAGATGACAAGTGCTGTTATCGAGGCGGAAGGAAGGAGATAAGAGCCCTCCAGCCTTGCCTGGCAGGGCAGAGCAGAGCAGCACCCCTCCAGATGACTGCTCCTGAGAGGGATCAGCGCAGGAAACACGGCAAAGGTCASCAATCCTCCTCAAATAACCCGGCCCTACCGCCAGGGTGGGGATATTTTCTCAAGCTAATGAATTTCCACACGCACCCACACCACCAGCAGAGCTTCTCCTCGCCACCTGCTCAAACAACTGARCCCCAGGAGGTGAAAGCAGCCAAATCATCACAGCTTATACACATGTAGTTTATGTAAGTGCAGTCCTTTTTTCTACTCACAGAGCCGAACTTCAACTCATCTGGTCAGATAATTTAATTAACTTATTCCTCTGTATGCTGATCACCTCTCAAGTAAACCATTCTCAACACCACAGGCTTCTTTTGCTCATTTCTGCTTGTTTCATCCCTGGGCTGGGGGGACAGAACACATTGCACGATACCTGCAGGCTCTCTGTTCCTGAAATATTGCACCTCCAAACCAAGAGAGATCCAGCAGCTTCACCACCTTCATTCACTCAAGGAAAATAGACTTCCATACATCCACATGGATAAGCAAGACTAAACTGATGGAACACTGAAATAACTCCTTAAGTTTCTGGGTGTGCTGTTACTTCTGGAGCAGTGTTTCCCTCAATGYAACCTCAAATGCTCCACTTTGATTTCTATCATTATTGTTTCAAGGAGTCCCAGCTGCTGATGCTTTTACCAAGCAGTAGSATAGCACAACCGTGCAAAAAGATTCACAAGCACATCAGCTGCACTTTCTAAAATCCCAAACTCAAAACAGAAAATCTTCCTAAAAACTCTGGAGCGACGTGCCAACAACTGAACTCTGCTTCACAAAATTCAGCAACTGTGCAACATTTGACCACAGCCATGAATGCACATTCAAATTATCTTAGCCTTTGCAAGAGATTTTGGTAGGATGCTRCATGGGTGAAGTACCAGCAGCAGCATAGCTAGAGGCTGTTCAAAACGTTCTTGCTGAGTTTGTAACAAATCCCAAACCAGGAGTAAGTGAGGGGAAGTCACACAGTGAAAAAATCTAATTGTGACAGCACAGCAGTGGTAATTTGTGACTGAAGAACAATCTGGTATATGGAGCAAGAAGTCCAACTACAAGAAGGGGTTAGTTCTCTGGAAGCCGGAATGCCAGGGACAGAAGAATTTGGAAGGGAGAGAAGTTTCCCTGGGCAATAAGAGAAGTGTCAGCACTGTTTTGTAGCCATAGTGGAACTGAAGCCTCAGGGGCTGAGCACAGGGACACATTTGGGCAGCAGAGCTGGACTGGCAGTGGCTCACGGAAATACTCCTGGGATTGGTGCTGGATAAGGGATTTGTTTGTCATGCATCTCACACTCCCTGTGGAACCAGGTATTGCAGGAGGACTCTGCACATACATTCAAACACAAACGGGTACCACTAAAATTTCCTAATGTTTTGCACAGTTCTCAACTGAAAAACAAAAAAAAATGTAACAACCTYTAATACCTCTAATGTATCACACTGAAAATTCTGGCCTACCAAAACCACCATTAAACAACTCAAGTTTACATGCCTAAACACAGATTATTTGTATTTGTGGCCATTTGAGTCATCTGCATTGAMTCTGGGCTTGAACCCCTTCAAAGCACCAACCACGATCCATTTCCAGGACAAACCCTTATCTTGTTGTTGGAATTCTTCCCCAAACCACTTACAGTACTACCTGACCTATGCAGAGCAAAGGAGGTGGGGCAGCAGCTATATTGGCACGGGTGGGGAACTATCAATTGAGCAGTCTCAGATAAAAGAAAATTACTGTAGCCTAATGAGCAACAGAAGCAGGTGCAGACACTGTCCATTTCTTTGTTTACACTCGCAGCCTTCCTTTTAATTGGAATGGTGAAATAAATTGAAGTATTCTGGGCATTGCAAAGAGAAGTAACATTCACTGTGAGCTCCAGCTTCAATCTTTGACTCACTCTGAAATCAATYAGTTGCGCTGCTGATAGAAGAAACTGGTGTGCATCTCTATGAACATGCAAACCAGGAAAAATTAACTTTAGTGAAATGCAAGGAYTCTAACTTAAATGTAAAGTTTTTGTCACATGCTTTTGTCTGTCAATGACTTCCTTGCCATCACATTTAGAAGCAACATGGGATATGTCTTACATCTCAGGTTCASAGGAACAAAGCAATCTCAGACAAAGCACAGATCTCAGGTCAGCTCAGCAGGTTGCATACAGCTGGCTTGTCCTACCCCAAGAGGTTTTGTAAAATACTTGCCACAAAGCAGAAAGACGTGTGTAAGCATAGGACAAGTACTGTAATTTGAGCAAGTATGCACAAGAGGAGAGTACACCAGGTTGGTATTTTTTGGCAAAAGTTCCATATAAAATGGAAAGAGTTGTACACAGCTCTTGAAAGCAGGTGGGGAGAAAAAAACCGATTTTTTCTAAGACTTTCTCACTGTTATGGGAAAAGAAATTATAGTACACAGTTGATAGCTATTGTGACCATAAAACCTAAGAGACAACCAAACATCTAGTACACTTACTGCAAGATCTAAATTCTCAAAGTATTAACCATTGTGCTGCCCTCTGAAAAGTGGATTTAAAACAGGAAGGAACACAACAAGAGAACAGGAAGAATAAAGAAAAGGAATGTCAGCCTTAGGATTGAAGTATTGTTCCTGTCACAAGCAAGAGGCAAATGCCAATMCTATTTCACCTCCCCTTGATCTTTRCTCTTGWATCCTCATGTTTCAGTGACCTCTTAGAATCATRGAATTATTTAGGTTGGAAAAGATCTCTGAGAWCAAGTTCAACCCAGCACTGCTAAGTCCACTTCCGAACGATGTTCCTAAGAACGTGTACACAAATTTTAAATGCTTCCAGGGACTCTACTGCTTGTCTGGACAGCCTATTCCAGTCCCTGATAACCCTTTTGGTGAAGAAGTTTTTTCTAAGATCCAATCTAAACCTCCAGTGCTGCAATTTAAAGCCATTTCCTCTCATCCTGTCACTTGTCACTTGTGAGAAGAGACTGGAACCCCACTGGATTACAACCTCCTTTCAGGGATTTGTAGAAAGTAATAAGGTCTCCCTTGAACCCCCTTTTGTCCAGATTGAACAACCTCMGATCCCTCAGACACTCTTCTGAAGACTTGTGCTCCAGACCCTTCCCGAGCTCCATTACTCCCTCTTTGGCCATGGCAGAAAGATTCACGAACRAACGGCCTTGAGAGCCAGTGTTGGTAAAAGGCTTTCCTGCAATACCACTTAAAAAAAGGATGACATTGCTTTACAATTCACTAAACAACATATTTACTCACAGGCTGACTACATATGTTGTACTTAGATGTCACAGCAGATTACTCACTAATTACACTAGGAAAAACCCAAGTAATTACTGCAGAATCTTTCCTCTGGTGCAGAAGAGGTCGGAGCCATGCATTTACATGACAAATGATCACGCCTACAACTAGCAGTGACTGCTTCCAGCAAAAAAGAACCCCTCCTCTGAACAAGTGCCATTAAATAATCCTTGGGGATTTTTTTAATACACTAAAAGCTGAGAATGTATCAGAAATACAGAGGCTGAAAAAAAGTAGGAGCTCTCGCTGCTAGGGAGTCAGTTTGTTTAGGTCAGTGGTGCAAAAATCAAATTGTTTTTTAACATTTTATTTGATCTTTCAGGCTGATAAAAACTTCTGCTACTGAATGAAGGAAATCATATTACCAGAGCTGATATTCATCAGAAATATTTTGAACTGAATATGTGAACTGCTTTTAACAGAGTTTAAATCGATAACTCCACTACTGTGGTTAGTTTTATTGAATTGTACATTGGAATAATATAATTTCAATTATGTTATGATGACAGTATTACCCTCCACTATGAGCTGTATTTATTCAGCAGGAAGGCGGGACATGCTACTTCATTTGACAAATCAGACACACCATTGCTCTTAATGCTATTTTACTGAATGATCATTGCAGGTTTACATGGCTACACATGYACCAGGCTCTTCCCTCAAAAAGTCAACACCTTGAAAAGCCTCCATCTTTGAGGACATTTCTTTTTCCTCTCAGAAATAAAGCACTGGAGGGAAGTTCAAATGCAACCATACAAATCCACACACACCAGCATATGTTAGGTGCCTAGGATCATTCACGGCTGTTTCCAGAGATCCAAGCAGGGGTTTGGAAGCAAGAGAAGGTTTGTTTGTGGGGGGTGGTTATGCTTATAAGCATTATTTATACATACAAGATGACAGCTAAATCCTTCTTGCTTCTCCCTGGTGGAAAAGCAAGAGGGGAGCAGCCTGTCATCTGCTGTAAGCATTTGGATTTTTTGTCACCTGTAAACATTCAGTTGTAAAGTGGGAGAAAAAAAACCACTAATACGGAGTCAAGACTCGTTTCTATTTTTCCTCTCAAAAGGTTTTCATTTTTAAAGCATCATTTCATAGTTYAACATTTGTCTTTTTGTATTGTTAATCTCCAGTAGATTTTAAAACCACAAAGTGGCAAGCAGAAATAACTCATCATCCAAAACCAGCACTTGTCAGAGGTGAATTTCAGAGCACCTWGACAAAGGTCATCAGAATCATTAACCACATTTTACTGGGGTTTAAATGCAATAAGGAGACCAAAATCAGAAAGAATGACGCATGCAGATGAGGCAGGAATAGAATCCTGCTCCCCAACCTGGCCATGGAGCACTGCATACTCATTCTATAGCATAACATTATGACCATTATTGTCAATGTGCTGTACAGAAAGCTTCTTTTTTCTCCCAAAACCTGCAAACTCTCAACCTTCATTCCTGTAATACCTATAATCAAGTAACTTTAACTTTTCTTTGGTCTACCAAAAAGCAGAACCACTGAGTTTTGTCTATTTGTTTGACTAATGGTCACAAAAATCMCCACTGTCTTAAACTACCTCAGCAGCATTAAAGAGGATTATTTTTTCCTTTGCATGGATAAAATGCTMCTGATTTCATTTCCCCACAATAATCAATGATCAGCTTTTAAGTCCCATATTAGCCAGTGATGTTCTCTTTCCACTGGCTTGGAATCATGCTGGCTTTTCCTCAGCAGGAAAGGAAAGGTTTCTTTCCTAGGAGACATCCAGATTTCATTACTTCCTGTGCCAGGGTCCTCCTGACCTGTGATAAATGCACCGTGTCTTGCTTCCTCCTACATTCACATACAAGCCCTCCACATAAATCCTCACTTCTGCAAACAGGAGCATAAATTCAATGMACATTTGTTCTTTAAATTAAACTAAAGTGAGACTCTAGGAGCCCCAAATGGCACCTGCTTCTACTCCAAATGCCATTCCCACAGACATCCMCGTCCATGTACACTGCTGCTGCTGCAGTCTAGCCAAGAACCTGTTAGCATTTTGCAGCCTTCAATTTAAGAGCATCAGTGTGTGACAATTAGATATATTAAATTCTGTTAGGCCAACAAAACTTATGATTTAGCTAACAGAACAATRCCGGTAATTTATACGTAATTTTTTATCAGCGATTAATCCGCTAGACTTCATGCTTTGATCATGATACTTGTGGGTTTCRCTTTTCCAAAAAAACTCATTACAGATATGCAGGCAAGTGCCAAGTTACACCACTACCTATAATTTCATTCTCCTTGCTGCCAAACTGAGCCTGGGTCTTTTACTATGCGTAMAAATGCTAATTACAGCTCAACACTAATGCTAATCCTGACATCTGCTAATTAAAAGATCACATCTTCTGCAGAGTCAGCAGTGCTATTCAAATGAAAACATTAATCAGTTTAAAATTTAAAAAAAAAATCAATCAACAAAGCAGGAATTTTAGTCCTTGGTTCAATTAATATCAAAGTGCAACCTGGGAGTACKCAAGAGCAAGTGTCAGTACATTGTTCGAGAATATCTAATGTTCAGTGAAAAGAGAAACTTTCAACACTGTGATTTCTCTGTTCMCAGTAACTGTCCACTTTCTCTCTTMTACTCTCTTTAATMMTCCCCTCTCTATAATCACAGCACMTCAGAAACTCAACACCAGCCCCTAACAACATCCCATAGTCAAACCAAGGCAAGCACAACAATCTACATGTGTACATTCAAATTACCTAAGGAGTCCCATCAAGGCTTCCAGGGACCATCTCCTCTACAACTAACACATGGACCTACAGTATCAGGGCTATCATGGACAACTATAACCCATAAACTCACTCATTAGCAACATCTTCAAAAGGACAGTCCAGATGCACTTCCCATTTCAGCACACACAGTAGACAATGGAAAAGGATAAAAAGCAGGATGTATCTGCTGCATGAAATAAATATTGAGATCAATAAAACACCACCAGTCTGCACACTGAACTTAACACACAGGGCTCCTTGATTCACTTATTCCTACCTCAATTCCTGCTGCTTTTATATTTTGTCCCCAGTCCTTGTTTTTCCTCTGAAGGATTTTCCACCTCCATCCATTCATGCTGGAAGAGCCCTCCTGCATGGCAGCTTCACAACAACATTCTCCTATGAGAGAACCTTTTAAAAACCACGTTTACTAAGTGGCAGAAGGATGCCTTGGTAAAAAGGAATGGGCCTGAGAAGTCACCTCAAAACAAACAAAAAAATTACCTTGTCTTAGGGGGACAGTACTCCTGCAACCCCCCAAAAGAAAGAAACAATTACAGTAAAGAAAAAAGCCCATGAGCAACAGCAGCTCCCAAGGCAGCACTGGGCAAGCAGCAAAAAGGCTTTTCACTCATTTAGCATGCTGTTGCTCAAAACTTATTTAAAATAGGCTGCATTTATTTTACTGTAGCACAAGAGAAAAAAAAAAAAAAGAGAAGTCTTTGAATGTTTTATACTGGTTAATATTTGTATTTATAAGGAAACCACAAATTGAGTTTACTGCCTTTTCAACAATGTTAATAGGAAAATGTTCTTTTGATGTAAGATGCCAAGGTTTCCTCCCTTTTTTCACCTTCTCAGCTACATGCCCTACAATTGCCATCTTATCTGCACTTTAAAATTTTCACTCTGGTGATGTCCTACTCTGTAATATATCTTTAGCTAATAATACACTGCAGCCAGTTATAAATTAATCATGTTGATAAAAGGTCTAACAAAGTTACCAGTATCATTCTGTAATGCATTAGCAATATTACCAACTCTTATTTGAATAGAATAGGCAATTCAATCAAGAAAAAATGTGACAGAGACTTCCGACTGMAAAAGAATCTTAAATCATTAATGAAACTAAGAATTTAATGTATGCAAATTAAATTATAGATGCATATTTCAATGGGCTAAAAGTTTATGTGCATACTTTACTTGGGAATCTGCCTTGTGATACGATTAGAAAGAAATGGTGACAATTCAGATTTTTTATTACTTTGGACTGTAAAGTGTTCACATAATTTATGTTCACCGAAGAAGGTAGAAAACCCCATCCATTAAAGCCAGGTTGCAGATGATATAAATAGACTGCAGCCCCACTGAAGGTGCTGTAAGCACTGTCTCAGTACACCATTTGAGGTTCAGGTCYTACTAGTCTCCACTTGTAAAAAGAAAACAAAACCTGGGGTTACAAAAAACTGGGCATCAGCTTGCACAGAATTAAAAAAATAATAATTTAAGACTTCTCCTCCCCTCGTAATCAAATTCAGAAGCAGGTTCAAAAGTTACCAGGCCATGGCACAGAGGACATTGACCTGTAGAGCCATTAAATAAGCTTTCTCTCCTGGCAAATCACTTTTTAAAGGCAGGAAGGAATATGTGATAAAATATTAATCTTATTGATTGTGCTCCAAGGAAAAAAAAAAAAAAAAAGAAAAAAAAATCACTTTCTATTTTTGTAAGCACTGAAGAATAAAATTAAACCCATTTATATAGCAAAACAAAAAGGCCAATTGTGCTCCAAGGAAAAAAAAAAAAAAAAAAAGGTTAGACTCCGATTGCAGAGGATATTACAGTTTGTGGCTATAAACATCTCTTTAAGAGTATTATGTTCAAGTTTTTCCCCTTCTTAGTAAAGTAGGCCAAAGAAATATTCCCTTAATTAATTGTAATTTTTTTTTTTTTTTACTTCTGAGATCAACCCAGTACTTCCTCCTATAAGCCATTCACTTGGAAGAGACAAAAATCAGGGCAGGCAATGGGCCCCTTAGGAAACATTTTTCCCCCCAGCACAGACAATTATATTGATAAGAATACACACAATTAAGTTGCCACAGTGAAAGCATACATTGAAGCTCAAGGCAGTAAACGAGAAACAAGATGTCACTTTCCAGTTTGAGGTAAAATTGACTAATTTAATACTGACTCCTTTTTATTTTTTTCCTGGTTTTTTTTTTTCCCCAACAGATTAAGAACGTTCTCAAAGAAGAAATCACAGCGAAAGTGAAGTACTGAAGGAGTTGTGCCCAGTGTGTGGCACCACTTCCACCAAACACGTAAGTGGTACCCATGGAGCCAAAACTGACCAACTTCCCCAGCTGTGCAGCACCAACAACTTCTGCCAAGATGCTGAGCCCTCCCCATCCGAGGGGAAAGTCTGTTTTGAGGCTCAAACCCTGCAAAGCCAATGCTAAACTGCAAGGAAGGATTTAAGCCCTCTTAGTGCATCAGTATAAACACTTTGTTGAATTAAGACTCTGCCCGTTTACACCTCTTCCTGATACCATTTTTCCCTGGGCTATCACTAAATCACATAGGATCTAATGCCCTAATTAAAACATTTCTTAATACTCACAGCATTTTTTATGCCAGCTTTCAACATGACTGATGGCAAATGAAGGTTAATAACTGGTAATTATCATACCCCTTTTAAGATTTTGTTTTTAAACAAAAGAGTGAAAATATAAAAAATAAATTATGCAAGAAAAGAGCAAGCATACATGCCATTCCTCAACAGTGTTGAACACTATTCACAAGAATAGTAGTTTGGGCTATAAAGACCAAATATTACAAACATTGAMGTATTCTAGCAGTATGAATCTTAGACACTGCACATTCTCTGAATTTCAGCTTTAAAAAAGTCACCTGYAGAAAAAGCTATCTATGCACTAGTTTACCAATACAAAAATCAAAAGTGATAGCTTGCCAAGACACAGCTATTCAAGTGCACAAACAGCTATTGAAGTGCTTCCTCTAACTTTCCATTGTTCTGAAAACAAGCTGCTCCTTTGCTATGACTGTCCTTTCATATATACATTATGCCATCCAATCCCCATGGCACATTTTTACTAACAGAGCCTCAAATTTACATGCTTTAAAAAAAYAAAMAAACAAAAGACAAYCTTTAAAGGAATARTWATAAAAACCACCCACCTAACACAACACTACAGAAGCTTGAGCAGCTTCATGAACATTTTCTATTAACAGCTGCTGTAAAACCAGTGGGAACACAAGCCTTCATTAAAATAGTATTCATGGTTTTCACAACAAGAGGCAGATTTGCAGAAAAAGAAAATCGTATTCAGAAACGAGCTGGTGCTTGGACTTGTCTATTCAAGTGTGTCCTTCAGCAGGAAAGGCTGCTCAAAATGCAACACCTCAATGCCATTCAGGTTCAATCAGTTCTTACAGAGGCAGATGCTAAGTTGCACTGAGCAGAGCCTCTAGTGTATGACAAGCTCTAACCAAAAACCCAGCTTTCTCCAGTAAAAAGAAGATTTGTCCAGAGTTCAAATTTGCAATGATTAGGAAAATCACTGAAAGCAAGATTTAACTAAGATACCATTATGTACCATGTTTAAATCCCTTGAATCCTGGCTCTGTGTTGCCTGCAAGAGCAACAGAGACAGATTTTGAACTCATGCTTAGGAGCTATAGCCTTCAGATATGCTATATCTATATATACAGATCTATAGCCTTCAAAAAAAACTGCTCCAAGTTTTTTCTTTTAATGCTAATTCATTTTATTCAAGATGAAGGCACATGTCTTTGTGACCTCAAGAAAATTTCTGGAAATTGTCTGTGCAAAAGCACTTCATTTGGCCACTGTAGTTAGGGTACACTACTGACCTAAAAGAAAGGCAGGATGTTTGATGCTTTGATAAATCCCCAGCAACTGGSGCAAAACAACAGAACTGTGCTGTAAACAGACACAAACACATTGTAATAAACACACTATGGAAGGCATGAATATGCTTCATAATCAATGACTTGAGGCAAAAGGACCAAGATCAAGGGCTACCAAACAACCCTAAATAGAAAATTCTCAATCCCCTGAATCAGAATTATTCACTTCCAGCTAAAATGGCTAAAATTTTTAAGCAATATTATCTCCTTTTTTAATTTTTTTGAGGTAATGAGTCATACAAAATCATTAATTGGATCTAACACCATACTGCTTTCCTGCAATTTTTTAATTAGATCTGACAATGATTACCATAAAGCACAAATTATTTTCAAGCCACACTGAAGTAAACACTCAGCAACATCTGCTTTGTTTTCATTGTTCATTAAAACTTACTCAGAGCAACAGAAGTTTTGAATGCACCATCACTAGTTGTTATTCTGAATTTAAATACTTCGATCAGCTCTCCTCTGTTTAGAAAAAGTGACATACGCCATTTTACATCAAGACTAAAGAACAAAGACATTTTCTCTTAGTCCTCTAATGAGGGCAGAATCATCCAGTGGCACYACAGAAATTATACCAGCTGTTAAAAAACAATACATAAAACTCAGCTACCAGTGTGAGATTGCTATGGTACACTCCTAAAAACCCCCATCTCCATCCAGTTCAAAAATCAGGGCTGTTCAAGGATTCAGTCACCTGCTTAAAAAATTAAAACCAACAGTGTGGAGAAGAAACCAGCAMCAAGTAATTAAGAAGAGGGTGAGTGAATTTAGTGCTACATATCTGCAATATTGATGGATTCAGGTAAGTGCTATGCATATATAGCTCTGCTTTTGAGATGAAAGATGTGGTTTGCTCTCGCACCTCTTTCTCCAAAGTTCTATACCAATTTTAAAATGAATCTGCATGATGCTGGGGTCCGATTCTGGAGTATATAAATTTTCACTGGAGTATATTTGAAACAGSATGAAGAAAGAGAAAAGAACACGCCTTGCTATGCAAATTACCATACATATACACACACACATATAGAGAATCATAGAATCGTCAAGGTGGGAAGAGGCCTTTACGATCATCCAGTCCAACTGTCCACCCAGCACTGCCACTATAACCCCATAACAACTAAACCATCACCCAGAGCCAGATCCAGACACCCCTTGAACACCTGCCAGCATCCCATCAGGGCCCATAGACTTGTGAGTGTCTAAGTGGCACAGCAGGTCACTAATCATTTCCTCTTGGATCTTGGGGGCTTCACTCATCTCTCCATCACCAACTTCCAACTCTGGGAGTTGAGTATCCTGATGACAACTGGTCTTGATATGGAAGACTGGGGCAAAGAARGCATAAAGGACAAATGCATGTGCATAAATTTACACATTCTTASTCACACACACTTGTGTGTAACACACACACACACAGTGCCCTGTGTTCCCTAGGGCAAGAGACTCAGCCAACACACTGGGGACTGACCTTCAGAGCACCTAAGACTGGAAACAGGAAGGTTGAAGAGAGACTCCAACACCCAAGAGTAAACATTATACACTTTGTGCAGCTCTGCACTGTCCCACTTGCTGTTACTACTACATAGCTACACAAAAATTAGCTGTAAACCAGCCAGGAAACTGATCCCAGGTGAAAACAGCCTAGCAAGAGCTACAAATTCAACAGAGATTTAAAATTAGAGCTTCATTTCCCAGCTTGGTTGCCCATAAAGCCACAGAAACAGATGGGAAATGAAGAGGGTTGATTTGGGGGTGGAGGGGAAGCAGTCAAAACTTGCACTGGAACATCTGTCCAAACTGCAGTTCTCAGGGACTCAAGAAAGGAGGGTAGAAAAAAAAAATCTTTTGGTTTTTTTTTTTTCCCTTTGAGTCTTGAAGAGACTAGCAGGATCTATGCATACCCTATTCACAGGACATAGCTTTGTTAGATAAATCATTAATTTGTCTGGAACCAGGAGCTTAGGGCTGCGTTCTGGGAAGCTCCTCTCACACCATCTGGGTCAGCACCCCAGGGCACCTACCCAAGGGATGCTTTCCCACATGAGTCAAGGCAGCCAGATCGCCCTGTATCTGCCTTTCAGCATCTTCACAGATTTTCAAGTTTTCAGTCTTTGAAAGAAGAAGGGAAAGCAGAGGTGTAATTGCCCAGGTTTGCAGGTTACTTCACGTTCTTGAGGAAAAAAAGTCATGGAGGTACAAAAGCCCAAGACAAGAGTCCCAGTCAACACACATAACTGCACAGGAACTAACAGGAGGAATCACTCATACGCCACCACGCTTGCATTTATTTTGTGGTATTTAAGGTAAATGTCTTACACCAGTTGAAGTGAGAGCTCCTCCTGGGCACAAGCTCTGTGAAGATCAGGGGCCATTTCAATTCCTCTCCATGCACTTCCTGATGGATCAGCTCTGCTGTGCCAGGTACCAGCTTATCACGCAGATTCACATTTAAATTGGAAATGCACTGCAAGCCAAGGAGAGTAATTTCCTGGGGTGGGATTCACCTCCTCCATCTTAAGGTATCTGCAATGTAAATGTCTCTATCTGAGTTTGGCACCTTAGGCTCCCTTTACAGCCAGTGAAGAGAAATAAGCTGTTTAGGATGCGATTCATCTGACACATTTTAAAGGGATACATGAGAAGGAAAGGAATCATGCCTCAAATGTGCCTGCCTCTTTCCATTAGACAGAAGGTCAGTTCAAATGATTAGCTTGCATACAGACATCTCAGTTGGRYMAGATAAACAAAACCTACCTCRTCTTCCTGCTTTTAAMGAACRAAGCAAAAACAACAACAAAAAGCCACAAAACAACCCATGAAAACATCACAAACACAAAAATCAACACCAAAGCCCACCCCCAAAAAAAAGTGAAATCAAAACAGAAGACCACAAAAGCCACACACACGAATCCCACGGCAAAAGTGGGATGCAGAATAAAAGAATTAAATTMTAAAAATACCAATTAGCTATTCAAACAAGCCAGAACAATGCCCACTTCCTGTCCACCACACTTCAGCACTGCAATAAAAGCTTGCTAATGAGCCTGTTAACCACACCAGACATTGACTGCCTACAGCAGTGACCAGCTGAACCACCACCAAACTTGTCCCAATGGATGCTCTCCAGCTGCAGGAGCATCTTGCTCTGTGTGGCTCAGCCCAACTCACTGTCTGGGCAGATACCAAGACAGCAAGACAGGCTGCTCACCAGGATGTTTTTCTAGATACCTGACCAGCTCAAATAGTTTTTTCAGTTATTTCAGGAAGAGAAMAAGGTAAAGTTGCAAGAATGCCACACTCATCAAAAGGCAGCCAGCAGAAGCCCAAGCAATTTGGAGCCAAGGTTAGTTGTAAGGAAAAGCCAAGTATTTGCCATTATAAAAATATMCACAAGCAGGATCAAGCACCAGCCACTATTTCTGAATATAATAATTAAAAAAAAAAAAAAGTTTTCTATCTTTATTCTTTTCCTATCTAAGGCATAACAGGTATTATTTCTGGAACAGCAACAAYTTCTAAGGTATCTCCAAAATTCACACGTTTTGGCACCTCATTTTGGTGAAATTGCTGTACACATGCAACTTCCCAAATATCATTTTTAATCAGTGACATACTTGGAKTTGTCCAAAGAGAAAAGACATGAAAAGATAAGGGTCAGCACAGGGACTGAAGGAAGTTCAGCAGACGAATCATGGGCACGAGTGGATTACACCCTGTCACACTTGTACAACTGAACTCAGTATTTCTAATGTCTGGACCTGCAGGCAATGGTCCTATTAATTATAATATTTTTATATGTTAATTATATTAATTATATTGATATTAATAATATTAATAATATGTTAATGTTATGTTAATMATAACATGTTATCTGTTAATCATAACATTATAATATACACATACTACATAAGAGATGCATAATAACTTCTAAGTTATTAGATATTGGTAAAATAAAATGACAAAACATTGTAATTTTTTAAGAAACTTTAATTTCCCCCATATTTTAGCAATATTATGAGTCACCAGTAGATTATTTTCCAAATGTGTCTCCACACTGAAGGAAGCAGATATTTGCAAGCCTCTTCAAGCAGATTCACCCTTTACTTTTCCAGGCAACCTCCAACATGACTAATGTGCAGGAAAATTCAATGACATTCAGCTCTCAATTAGAGGCTATTTTTAATTAGCTACAAACACTACATCCAAAGACTGTATCAGCAGCAACCAGCCTGAATCAACAGAGTTTTTGAGGAAAACAAACAAAGCGAGCCCACACAAGAAAACCTCAACTGGCCTTCGTCCAAGCATGCAAACTAAGGGACATTTCCATATCACTTTGAAGATTTCGGTGCATTGGCCAAAGCCAAATTAATAAGGGAAAGACAGCTTCTTGTCASTTTAAAAAGAGGAACTGTTTCTTTACTGTACACGTATCTGACAAGAACAGTACAGATACAAGCACAACAAAATCAGACCAATATGAAGAAACAGGAAATACATTTTTCATTTGTCTGATATTCTGAAAACGTAARTAAGATAAGAACTGATCAGCAAGGTGGTGGGAAAACTCAAAAGCRAAGCAGAAAATAATAAAAGAGAGTCCCATCCATCCCTTTATAATCTCTCACTGTATCCAGAAAATGGAGGCAACCACGCTATCTGCTCATCCTCCTCCACTGGCACATTCCGGTATCATTTTTGCCCTGATGTTAACACCAGCACCTAGAGCTGAACACCAAARTGCAAACATTGCAAGGCAACATCAAGATTTCACAACAAGATTTATTTCTGGCTCACAGCAGGTCTTCCCAGATGATGAAGTGTCTTGCCAGCAGCTGAAATCTTGATACTGAGACCACAGACCTGCATTAAACAAAGTGTTGCTCCTGCTATTATTTTATCCCATTGTATTCATGAACAACAACCTCTTGATTAATTTAAATATTTGCTCCATGTTACAACAGCACCTGTAGACACACACTGATCATCTTTATATAGCCTGGATGCCTAACAAAACGAGTCTGGAAATGGAAGTGGAGAAACTAAAGAAAATGGAGTCAGCGACCAGCCAGGAAAAAGCTGGAATAGTTGGGAATCAGCCCCTGCTTTGCTGGAAGGGAAGGTACTGGTTAGGACACAAAGGGATCCTCATTTCTCCCTCAATCAACAGAAAATTAGCAAGGAGGCTGGAAAATTAACATAATTACACAGCAACCTTTGAACCTTATTATTGCACACACACACAGGTTTAACTACATGGCTGTCATTAGTCCCTTACTCCCTAACACAAATGAGCCATGTTAGGCAAAATTAGGCAAAAATTCAGTTGGAGTTGAAAGCAAGAAATGTCGCCAAGTGGAATAATTAGTATGTAATGCTGCAGGACACCATGTGCTGCCTCCTACATGGGCATTATCCCCTTCTCTTAGGTTTTGTAACCTGGCAAAGTGGGTTCCCTGAGTCCTTGAGTGCCACTCTAAGGAGGAACTTTCCCTTCCTTGTGGCACTCACCACTGAGACCTTCAGCCTCAAAGTCTACACCACAAAGCCCTCAGGTTCTTCACAGGTGACCTCCAGACAGTGAAAAGGGGCTATAAAATACCTCCTGCTCCCATGCACCTTTGCCAAGACCACATCTCTCACCATGGGAAGCATCACTGGTGCTTTCACAATGTGCACCAATCCAACCAGCACACCCAGAACATGTGGCACATAACTTCTTTTTTAATTAAAAAAAAAAAAAGCTTAGCTTCAAGAGCAACAGAATGCTAGTAAAGAATGCYATCTCCCTTTTCTAAACAGCCACCCTAGAAATTTATCTGTGGTGGATTTTTTGTCTCATTTTTGAGTCTCACTGAAAGTTCAAAATTAGGTGAAATGCTATAGCTYTGCATAAAAAAAGAACAAAAATATTAAATATTATAACAAGATGTCACTCCCAATTCAAAAATAAATTATCAGACTCAGCTCAGAAACAAATACATATGGAGTTACTTAGACCAAGTTAATTCTATAGAAGAGCAGATGTCAAGTAGACATCAGTCCAGTGAATTTTCCATCTTCCTTTTCCTGTCTGACTTCCAGCTAAAGGAGATCATAATGGGACCATTACTTTTTCCAAAAAGCTTTGCTTTCATATGTAAATTTCTTCTCCATAAAGGACCATTTTTAAATGTTTGGGGTTTTGGTTTTTTTTTAAGGCTGGATTGTAACTTAGCTTTCATGCAGGGACYCAGATGAAACAAGGTCTGTCAGAGCACCTCACTGAGCTCAGAGCTAAGAACACCCCCATCCTTGTGTAWCCAGTACAATGGTTATAACCCCAGCTCTCTTTGCTCTTATACTTCCTCTCAGTTCACCACCATCCCAGGCATGGCAGGCAGTTTCACCACTCTTGAGCATCACGCCAGCCCTGGGGACACCATCTAGGATGCTCAAAAGGATCATATTTGCTCCTCTTTGACCCACASCTCTGGGCTTGCAGTCTCCTCTGAAAAGACAACTCATAACCAACTGCAGATGTATGGAAGAGTCTCTTAAAATATGATGGTAAGCTACATAGAGGCCATATTCTTCCTCAGGGTACCTCAGGATATACAAATCACCTTGCAACAAGAAATTAACCCTGAAGCTCAGGCAAACATCATAGAAAAAATACACAGGGCTCACAGAAACATGAATTCCTGTACTTTACACCCAGCCTCACAAATCTGCATTTGGCATCTGGTGGGATTAGCTGTGCACTGGGACAGAAAAATATATGCATAATTAAAACTTATTAGAAAGTGCTGAGAGCTGTCCAGCTCCTAGGAAAAGCAATCCCCTTAACCAAAGAACAGGGAAGGCAAGCAGCTGGAGCATCAAACACTGGTAGAGTCCTAAGCTGGCACCTCAGGATATCTTTATGGCATGGAGCTCTTATCTTTACTCCTGTAAAGRAAGGTTTTGGATTTACCTCTAGAAGAAGGAATCACTTAATCACCATCTAACCTGATGGAAAGACAGCTGCTGCACAATGCAGGGAAGCAGTGGGGCAGATGGGGGCTGATCAAAACACAGTTTTGTAGCAGAGGCACTCTGGGGCTTCTTTCCTTCAAAAGTGGACTTGCCCTTTCTTTTGCAGGGGAAAACTAAGTCACTCAGAAAACTCACACATCTAGACCTCAAAGATCACCACAGCCCACTACTGAAAAAGAAAGTATAAAATAATATACTTCCAGGCACTCATGTTCTCAGCTTCATATACGGAAAAGGAAGGCATGTAGCTCTGTGTCAGCACCCGAAAAACCAGTGCAGTTCACTGTTTCACCAATGTGTTCACTGGATTTTTATCCCTGTGCATTGTATGGAAAAGTATAATGAAGTCACAGGGATTTTTATCCATGTGAGTTGTATGGAAAACTGTATGGAAAACTATGTCTGTTTTTTTGTTAGAAAAACAGACATATACCACTGTATGTCCAATAATGTTTCAAAACTGGAAGCCCCTTTGGAGTATTTTTTTTCCTTGGTGAAGTGTCCTATGGTAGCTGTGCCCAARAAGAAAAATTTAACTTTCAGCTGGCAACCAAGCCCTAAAGATCTGCCTGCTCACTCCCCACAACAGGATGGAGGGGGAAGAGTCAGAGTGAGAAAACTCAAGAGTTGAGATAAGGGCAGTTTAATAGGCAAAGCAAAAGCTGTGCAGGCAAGCAGAACAAAACAAGGAATTCATTCACCACTTCCCATGGGTGGGCAAGTGTTCAGCCATACCCAGGTAAGCAGGGCTCCATCACACACAGTGGTYACTTGGGAAGATAAAAAGCCATCATTCCAAATGTCTTCCACTTCCTTCATCTTCCCCAGCTCTTTACGCTGAAAGAAGATGCCATATGGGATGGAATMTCCCCTGGGTCAGMTGGGATCAGCTGTCCTGGCTCTGTCCCCTCCCAGCTCCYTGTGCTCCCCCAGCCCCCTCRCTGSTGGGATGGGGTGAGAGGCAGACGAGGCCCTGACRCTGTGCAAGAGCTGCTCAGCAGTGACCAAAATGTCCCTGAATTACCCMCASTGTGTCCAGCACAAATCCCAAACRCAAMCCCATGTCAACTACTATGAAGAAAATTAACTCTAGCTCAGCCAAAACCAGCACACTGATGATAAAAACAAGGAAGATATGAATATTTACTTACRTTTCTCATTTTCTCACTGTTGGATGCAATGCAAGAGGTTAAACACCCTGGGTGAAGCCTYCCTTCCTTAGTTTCACTGGTTTGGAATTATCATAAAACAGAGGACTGCTTAAGGGCATCAGCACTGATCACAGGAATCAACTATCATCAACTACATCAGCACTGACCACAGGAGTAAAATCCCTGTTTGGGCATTTGTGTTTGTGGGTTGTGGGTTTTTATTTCTACTAAATCCAAGCATCTAAAAGCTCTAGCTAAAGGATAAGATTATTGATACAGAGCTAGRTATATATGTGCATCACTTGATATGCCAAACCATATGCCAGCAGGGAAGTCCTGAAGTGTGTAAAGCTTGAACTGAAAATAATTCTCGGCAGAACTGGGGCCTGAATCTGCAACATACGATAGTTTCCCTACATCCCATTCTCACACCTGTGCACTTGTTTTATCTYCTCCCCCAATCACATTGCAACTCCCTACACCAAAAAAATAGTAAGCCCAGCCCCCAAAACACGTTGCACAGCTGTCTCGCTGTCACATCTATTATTCAAGAAAGGTCTCATTGAATAAATGTCTGTTCAGAGGCTCTAAACAAATTTCATTTCTGAACACCACTGTCTGCAGCCCAGCAGGCCATTTCACCAAGATAAGATCACACATTTAATCAAACGCTTCAAAAAAGAAATACACACCGAGTTTGCTTAATA
Source organism: Malurus melanocephalus (assembly GCF_030028575.1). NCBI lineage: Eukaryota > Metazoa > Chordata > Aves > Passeriformes > Maluridae > Malurus > Malurus melanocephalus. The sequence goes on along the minus strand of NW_026623304.1, from coordinate 267,922 downwards.
ACATCAAATAATAAAAGTGCAGCACTGGCAGCATACTAATTTTTAGTGCTCTTTCTTCTTTGAGGGTTGTCTCAATAGTCAAGGTCAACCGTACATGGGATTTCTTCTAATTAGGGCTTCTGGTAATGGCTAGACCTGCTTACTCTCACCATTTAGCCATGGTTTTCCCTAAAATGAAGACATCTCTCTTTCTTTTTAAATTAAATCACTGCAGCATCCCACCCAAGTGCAACAGACAAAACTACATAACTCTGCTAATTCAATAGAGRATGTAAATGAAAGAAATAAAAACCACATCTTTGTGGTCAACAAGGAATCAACCACACAAATGTCTATGGCATAAAAGGAAAAGTGATTTACAGAAAAAAAGAAGCAACAAAACATGACTATCTCTTTGGTGTTTAACTATAGCTCCAACTGCAGCACAGCACAGACCTATTCTGAATTAGAAACTGGGAGTGGACTTGGCACCCCTGGGCCAAAATACACTTTGCCCTTTATTCTACTGTAGCAGTAAGAGGAAYCAGTGCAAAAGCCCATCATTCTGTTACCACTACTGCAAAACACATCTGTATTACTACTGACCACACTTTCATGGTACTCTTCACTAACTCACCTATTACTCTGCCTATTAATAATTGTTTATGCATTTAAGTAATCAGTTTTACCACAATGATGACTACTGAAATAGGCTTCGTCCCCAAATTACGTGAACTTGGGATAACCGTGGACTCTYGCTGTGCTCAAGCCTGCAGCTTGAAAAGGGTCAAACAAAAGCTGGCATCCTCACCCTTACAGCCTGGCTCATAGGTTATGCTGGGCTGCCCTTTGCTCACTCGGGATGAGGGAGCAATCAACCATAAAGGCATTGGAGAAGACAACCCCCCATCTGCTGCTCCCAAATCTTAAGACAAACAGTGAGGCAGCTCTGAGATGTACTCCCCATCATATCCCATTTTCCCTGTCAAAAACATCCCTGCAGGCATGGTGGAGGTCCAGATTCTCCCCTTGAACAGGAAAATTGCAACTTAGTTTAAGCTGGCATAAACAACTGCTTGAGTCCACTGGCAAACATCTTTCAAGCATCTCGAGTTTCACCCRAGGTCTCAGCTCCACTGCAGACACAGGCTTGCTCAGTAGGGAACATACTCATGTGCTCAGTGATGTGTGGATTTCTCACCAAAACAAGGATATTTACACAGGTATTATTCCCTTGTTGCTGGGGATATTGCCTAYCCCAACTTCAGCAAACCTTTAGACACTGTCTCTCACACATCCTCAGAGGCAAACTCAGGAAGCGCGGGCGCTGAGGTGGATTGAGAAATGGCTGCACTGCAGGTCCCAGAGGGTTGTGATCAATGCACAGGGTTCATCTGGAGGCCTGTCACTGGTGCTGTCCCCCACAGTTCAATACTGGGCCCAGTTAATCAGTGACTTGGCAGAGGGGCAGACGCCTCCTCAGCRCGTTCCCCGCTGACACAGAGCTGGCAGGGGTGGCCAATAGCCCCGAGGGCTGAGCAGCCCTTCAGCAGAAATCATCTGAAATTCAGCAAAGGCAAATGCAGGGCCCTGCCCTGGGGAGGAACAGCCCCATGGAGCAGCACAGGCACTG
>NW_026623304.1:256486-266241 GCF_030028575.1 Malurus melanocephalus | reverse complement strand
CCCATGGAGCAGCACAGGCACTGCTGGGGAGGAACAGCCCCATGGAGCAGCACAGGCACTGCTGGGGAGGAACAGCCCCATGGAGCAGCACAGGCTGGGGGTGATGCTGGGGAGCAGCTTCACGGAGAAGGGCTGGGGATCCTGGGGGACACCGAGCTGTCCATGGCCCAGCAGTGCCCTGGTGGCCAAGAAGGCCAAAGGTGTCCTGGGGTCCATCAGGAAGAGCAATGGCAGCAGTCGAGGGAGGGCCCTGCCCCTCTGCTCAGYCCTGGAGAGGCCTCACCCGGAGTGCTGTGCCCAGTTCTGGGCTCCTCAGCACAAGGGAGACAGGGAGATCCTGGAATGAGCCCAGTGGGGAGTAACAAAGATGATGAGGGGACTGGAGTATTAAGGTGCTGAAGCATTTATGGAAGAAATTCTTCACTGTGAGGGTGATGAGGCAGTGGAAGACATTGCCCAGAGARGCTGTGGATGCCCTGGTAGTGAGTGCTCAAGGCCAAGGACGGGATATTGAGCAACCCGATTCTGTTTCTCTCATTGACATACGTATAAGTAACAGGCTAAGAGAGCTGGGCCTGCTCAGCCTTGAAGAGACTGAGAGAGGACTTCATCAATGTCCCTCTGTATCTGAAGGGAGGGGGCAAAAGGATGTTTCCAGGCTCTTTTCAGTGGCACCAAGCAATGGGACAAGAGGCAATGGGCAGAAACTGAGGATGAAACAGGAAGTCCCATGTGAACACAAGGAAGAACTTTTTTGTTGTGCAGGAGACCAAGCACTGGAACAGACTGCCCAGAAAGACTGTGAGTCTCCCTGACTGAAAACATTCAAGGACAGTGTGGATGCAARCCTGTGCAATGTGTTCTGAGATGATCCTGCATCAGTAGGGAGGCTGGATCAGATGACCCATTGTGGTCCCTTCCAACCTCATCCATCCTGTGATTCTGTGATTTCAGCCTCCCCTTTAAAAACTGGCAATGCTGCACAGAAAAGGGCTCTCCACTCCTGCAATCGAAAGACCCCGCAYAGACCTTAGAAAAGACTCATTGCAAATTGGTGACCTACTTAAGGAGATCTATAAAGTGCATTACTATTGTAATTGTGGATCCCTTGTCAGGAGGTCACAAGTTATTCCTCTATGCAGCATAATTGCTATATTTCAAATACCTATCAGGAAGAATTTTACTCAAGGAGGTATGTGTCCTTCTGGAGTTGTACCAAATAAAGCAGCAATTGTACCATTACTGTTGTTAAAAAAAAAAAGGAAAAAAGACACACAGACACTCTGCACACCTGCATCCATTAAAGATAATCCAAAATGACATTTTCTTGAAGAAGTCTGTGCTGTGGGAATTGCAAGTGCAGTAGTCACATCATAATTTCCCTCAGAAGGAAGTGGGATATATACATCAAATTTTCAAACTATTACAGCCTGTGATTGCAATATCCAAAATCCAAAGGAATGACATTTTAGATTATACACACAGTTCCAATGAGGTTGWGCTGAGACACAATGTCCAATATAGAAATCTGTGGTGTGCTGCAAACCAGAACGGCTGTTCTCTGAATAAACCATCTACTACAGGATCACAGACCAGTTTTGTGTACCTCCAGATAGACTTCACATAAAAAAATCATTTAGGAGAGAATCCCAAAGTCTCTTGTAAATGCCAGGAAAAAAAAAGGAGGGAGACAAAAAACCCCAACAAACAAATAAACAAACCAAAAATGCAAAAGAACACAACAACAAAAGTGGCAAGTAAGGATTCACATTGCATGGCACAYATGGGTAAAAAAACTGCAGCATACATCTTGCTGAAACAAAACCACCCAAACAACAAAAACCTGTGCCCTTTGAAGTGAATGGTGGGAATTTGCACCATTTCAAAATCACAATGTTTCAGTCAGTGACGCACACACGAAAAAGCAGAGTGGAAGAAAAGGAGTTAACATGATCTCTGAAATTCTCCTCAACTGTCTCCATAAGTGAGATGTATTCAAAAAGACAGCTACAAAGGGTGCTTTTTTTTTTTGCTTCCTCCAGCAGTCTTTCAACAGAATATAAAATAAAAATAAATAAAATAAAATTGTGGGGGAGAAAAGGGAAAAAAAAAGAAAGAGAAAAAAATCCAGAGAGCTATTGAAAATCTCCTTACAGGGTCAGCTGTCACTGGAATGCATTTGCGTATTCAAGGTACCCACCCATGCAGAACATCAAAAACTGGGCTCGGGTCCCTCCCCTATTCTCACGGGTTTAAGCCAAGGCTTGGTTTGCGACACTGAAGAGCAAAGCAGCGCAGTGCCTCTGCAGGGCTGGTAAACAGAGACCCACCGAGCAAACACAACAGGGCGCTGCTTCTGCTCAAGGCTTCAGTTGTCTCCTGGCGTCCTCCAGCACAACACWACGGGTTTATTGCCAAAAAAACAATCAACAGCTCAGCAGCTCCCAGTGCTGGGCTCCTCGGAGCTAAATTCCCCATCTATCCYAGCCCTGCCCAAAGTTAGGCAGCATAATTGTAGCTAACATGCCCCTWACTCCTTGCTTGAAGGAAAATGTTGACATCACCAAGCAAGCTCCAACCAGCACTTCTGCAACACAGTGAAGCTTCTCTTCCTCACYGTGAGGGCAATGAAAAAAAATCTCATTAAGGCAGGCTTGGGATCAGCAACTTCAGCATAGAAACAGCCTGCTGCAACAAATAAGCAAGGACCAGCACTGACTCTGATAAAACATGTGGCTGCTCAACACATCTGAAAATGCAGTTGTCCTGTTTTGTGGATGGACTACTAACCAAGCAATTCAGGTAAAATTTTAAAACTGCAGGTCCATGCAYAAGTTAGTGTCCATTACTGCACCTACCAAAAAGCAATCAGAAAATAAATAAATAGGGAGGGTCTTTCCAGCAAGAGAATTTAAAAAAAAACCCAACCCAACTCTACACATCAGCACCATTACTGCACAAACAAAGCCCATGTATACACACACACAGACATACAGAGGCAGGCACATATGTTCTGGGTATAGGTGCAATCTAAGAATTCTTTTTCACTTCCCTGAGTTTGACAAAAAAGTCATAACTCTGTTCCCCAAATCATTTTATTTGCATGTCTATATATGTGCCTGCAYACAATAAACAGATACTCTAAGACTAATTTAGTCAGAATGTTCCTATCCCCTGAACTTTAAACAATGTTCATTGATGCAGTACCTTCACCTCTGTAAGTAGTTCCTGTGGAGTGGGAAAGGGACTTATTGTAAAAACTGGTATACATTGCATGCTATGACTCTTGCAAACGAGTTACTCACCTTTGGTATAAAACCACTAAAAATCTTACCCAAAGGGGCCAGGTTTAGACTAGACCTCTTTTTACAACAGTGCTGGGCACTGCTGGCACCTTTGACTACCACTTTGCAGAAGGACAACTCATGGCTAAATTKTAAGCATCACTTCTACAAAGCACAGAATCCTATTTCATTTAATTTTAASTTTGCATTGCTGTAAGAAAACACTCATGTTGGTCCTTTGTATTTATGACATTTTGCTCTGGGTTTTAGAAACGCATAGCTCCGTTCCAAAGTTCAAAATCAATGACTRTACCTGATATAAATCAATGCAACTGCAATCAAATCAGTAAAGCTCTTACRATTAATAGTAGCAAAGCTATAATCCAACCTACTCAAAACACTGTGCATTATATTTCAAAGCTGTTCCCTGACAGGTATCCACTGCAATGAATCGCAGTTGTGCTACAGGCCTCTGAAGCATTAGGTTTGTAGCCACTGAAATAATTCCTGTGTAATTACTCATATGTTGACCAACACGAGTTAAAAAATAATTTTCAAAAATCCTGGTAGAGTGAGCACCAACGGATGCTCTGTAAAGGTTTATTACTCTTAGGCATTTAAATGAAATCTACAACTTCACATTGCCTAACTGGGACAGCTGCCAAACTCATCTTTGCTTCCTTCATTATGGTGTCTATTTCATGACCCTTGAAACTGAAAGCTGTCAAGCCTCAAACAAAAGTGTCTTGATTTCAATTTTTGACTGTTTTCATGAACACATTTTAAAAGTGTACACAGATTTCAACTCTTCATCTGTGTTGGTTGCTTTGTTCAGCCTGAAATGCCATCTCTGGCAAAGATGTTACAAAACAATTGCTACAAACTCAATGCTGAAGCAGGGGAATGTTTTTGAAAAGATACYACATCTGAGATTCTTGAGCATCTTCGCCTCACAGGGAAGCCAACAAAGTATTCCACTGACTACAGTGGGAACTGCCATCACAGATGCASCCATACCTCCCTCAGATGGGAATGGGCCTTAAGAAGCAGAAATGAAAAGTTCAAAAAAGAAGAAAAGAAAAAAGACTCAAGAGGAAAACAGAGGTTTGAGGCAGGCTAGAAAACATCCCACGCTGAGCACCACCTAGTAAGTAAAACTGTGGTCCAGAGCACAATTAAAATGACATTTTCATTGTCTGAAAAGACCAGCTACCTTGCCATAGTTACAGATGCTTGGTAAAATGACTGGTAAAAACATTTGCCTTACAGGCAAAATCAGAARGCTCTCTGAAAAGAAGTAAAAGCTATAGTGTCAAGGTGTCCTTAGAGAAGTTGTATTAAAATGAACACTTAGCTTTGCAGCCAGAAATTTCAGATTGCACTGTAGAGATTATTTAGTGAGGAGTGTAAAGCAAGCATTACACTGCAAACCTAGAGGCCAAAAACAGGCAATGAGATAATGTCCCAGATAGAATCACATCACAGATTTGAGTAGGAGGTGGTTTCCTTGCCATTAAAGTAGGCAAGAATTAAAAGTAGATGCTTAAATGCAAATCCTTCTTCTACTTCATCAGCCTGCTCTGGGAGCTTCCACTGCCAGTAGGCACTAGTATGAGATCATGGACTGTAGGAGCATCTCAACACCTACAGGAACAGGACACTCACAGGACATTCACATGCATCCCAAGCAGGGATTAAAGAGCCTGGCATTAAGTGCTGGTGAGGATCATGATAAACACTTGGCAAAGCAGGCACGACCCCAGGAGATGAGGCAATTAGAGGTCAGCATGTCACACTGCCTTACTGGGAAAGGTGCATTCCTACAAACACACCAGTGCATACTGAACTGCTGCAGATGACAATTTCCAGCTCTCCACCCTGCAACTGAAAGCACTGCCTGAAGACATAGCAGARACTGAAATGTCTCAGATGTACACTCAGAATTTGGCATCATGGTGCATTTTTCATATTCATATCCCAGCAGGAGGGCATCTATTGAATCAGAAGAGGACCAGCAGGGAAGAAATGGGAGTCCACAAACATCTCTCCAGAATGTCGATGCTCACCAAGTACATCCTATCCCAAGRAGCAGCCCATCAAAAGTGGCAGAAAAAACCTTATTTTGGAGTGAGTGCTGTCCTGATGTTTCATTACTGTCCTCAGTAATACATCAATATTGTGATGTCTAGTTCTCAGATGATCAACACTCCAAAAGAAATTAATTTTTGAGTTATTCTTCCAAACGTCTTGTGATGTGCAAGGAGTCTCTAGGGAATAAAATTTTTTATCAAAATAACTCCAATCACAGCACTGGGCTGTTTCCACAACTACCAAATAGTAACTAAAATAGGAGGAAAAGAATGTGGGGGGGAACTTATTTAAAGCATAGAAATCCTTGTGCCCATCCTCCATGCTTTAGCTTTTCCCTGATCCATTCTTGCCCCTTGAACTYCATCTCTTTCATCAATCTTTAACCCATCCTTTATACTGTGTCACGCATTAAATAGCCCCCTAGTCAATCTACACCAGTCCCAACACTATTAGTATTAAAATTAAAAATAAATCACCCATTCCTAGCCCTTCTCCATTTAKAAAGACTTCCCTCCCCCGTGTGCATGAATAAATGTGTTGATGATGCATCCACTCATGCTCTGAATGTGAAAATCCTGACRGCAGCATCAGGCCCTCCAAGTGAGTGCTGCCCAGACCTAAAGATCATGCATATTCCTCTTCAGTCCTGGCCGATAATTCGCTCTACCTGTCTTAAGGTATTCATTTATTTATTTTTCTAACAGTCTTGCACCGGTGGGGAGCATGCAGACACCCAGCTCATCAGGCAGCTGGCTGGATGTGTGTGCCTACATCCTCACCTACAAACCTGCTTGCACTTCCCTCCCAGCCAGCAAACACCACTGGCTTCATGTTTGCACCAGCAGGCACACGGCAATTTGCTTTCTGTTTCAGGAGGAAAAAAGCCTTTTCTGCAATTAATGCTTGGACAGGCAAGCTGAGCACCTCTGCCACATCACCCCCGACTGGGAGGAACGATGTGGTCCCCATGGCATCCCGACCTGTGGGATGCACAGCCAAGCAAACAAAGGAGGGGGGATGGAGGGACGGACCTGGCAGGCACTCAGGAACAAATTCAAATATCCTAGGCTGAGCCATAAACTACTTCATCTCCGGAGGGCACCAAGAAACTGAAACACCAGCTCCCACTTTTGTCACAAAAAAAAATAAAAATCTCAGTAGCCTCAACTTAATAAACACCATTAAAATCTCACTGCCCCACAAAGCAGAACTTGATGTTTTCATTACCATCAATCTACACTGTCATTTATCTTGTTGTGGAATTCAATGCAAAACCAAACATAGCTTCTCCTAACCACCCCAAGAAGGGAAAAYACGTACTTATTCAATAATAGAAATTATATGGAACTAACAAGACTAGCTTTATAAAAACTTCAGTCCTGTTGGAAATAAACTCACCAGAGATTTGTATCCACTTTACTTTCTGCTAGCAGATAACAAGACAACAGTCACTTTATAGTAAATCAAGCCTAAATAAGGAAAAAGTACTCTTAAAGAGCAGGAACAGGAGCAGCCTCAACCACATCAAGGAGGACTGAGTCCTGTTCTCTCAGGAGAGAGAGCAGTTGTTTAATCTTTAGGAAAAAATACAGCTTTACTACAGAGCCCTAACCTGAATTTTGTCATCCAACATGGGCATGGGTGCACAGACTTTCTCCCTTCCAAATCTGGTATTCTTAAGTGACGACAGCAGACTTTTTGRTAGCAGCCCGTTTTAACCTACAACACCTGGTTTACTCCCATAAAGAACTCCATGGAAGAATTTTTCCTAATGAATGCACAGTAGAAGCCTGTTCGTATTGCAAATCCCTGGAAATGATGATAAATGAGCTCTACAAAGCACATGCTACTACTCAATACCAAGCAGGCAGCATTGGCTGCGCTCTTAAGAGACGGCATTCCACAATGAAAATGGAATTTACTTCTTTTTAACTCCAGGGAAGATTTTTTTTTTTTTTTGGTCAGCTTGGAAAATTTTGATCCYACACTCTGGAATAATCAGTGCTGTAACACAGACAGAAACTGCAACCAGCAGACTACCTATCTGCCTTATATGAAGAAACAGATGGCATTTTCGCCCTTTTTCTTGCATCTCAGCCTCCCTCTAGGCAGCTGGCTGCCTGGAACCAGAACTGTAAGAATGGAAATGGCATAACTCCTAAGGAGTGATCTAAACAGGAAAGTAAATACAATAGACATGGGTTGTTTTGACTAAAGCAATAATGAACGCTGCAGTTGACAAGCAGACAACAATACATTGCTCTTGGCCAAAATGCGAGTTGTTTTAACTACCGCAGAGAAGAATCTCATGCCTATCAGGAAYAGGAGAGAAAGAGAGGCTCCTTTCCTACTTCACCACCTCTCCAGCAAAACTAAACATCTCTCTGTCTCTAGGGGAAAGGGTGAGGAAAAATCTCAACTGAATGTACTGGAGGTCACCGTTACTCCCATGGACAACTCTGGACACACGGCTGCTGATCAAACTCAGTCCTTGAAGGCAATCCTCCAAACACTCAGAGCATATCTCTAGGGTACTGTACCTACATCGTCATTAGCACTAACGGGCACCAGCGGGAGGTAGGTTCCTCAAACTGGGAAACAAGGGTTGCTCTCTGGCTGATGGCAGGGAGGAACCATCAGCCTCACAACCGTATTTCCAAGTTATGCAGTCAAAAAACGATTGCAAGGGGAACACAAATRAATAATGAAGGGAGCAAAGAAACAAAGGGTTAAAAGGAGAAAGGCATTAAAAATGCCATTTTCGTCGTTCAGCCATACAGATCGGCCCTTGCTCAAAACAAAATCCAGTCTTACACTGCGAGGAGCCGGGAAACGCAGCCTCAAGCAGGAGGTGGGGAGCTCTGCACATCCCTACCTAGACCGTACGCTTCGCTCTCCGGCTGCACGGCAAGGCGAAGCTCGCGTCTACCTGTAACCCGGGGCTGCTGGATTCACAGCGCTACCCTACCCCCTCACATCCACCAACACACACCCCCAATTCGGCAACATCCTCCCACCCATGCTCCGATACCCAGGAAAGCAATTGCTTCTCGAGGCACCCTTCAGCAGATTAAACAGAAACGCAAATCCACGAAGGAGTGGGCATGAAGACGGGAAAAAGGGAGACTGTGGAAACATAATGAAACTCGGGAATTCCTCAGTGTAACACCAGCAAACCCCCCGGTCCAACGTGGTGCCTTTCATAGAAAAAACCCAAGAGAGAACAAGAACAAAACCTACCAGGTCCCCTCCATCTCCTCACTGCCTYTGCCAGCCTAGCTGTCCACCAGGCTGAAGCCTACAAGGCATTTCCCAAAGATGCACACCCCTTATCTCCACTGTCGCCCAGCATGCAGACCCAGAGAGATGCTCCCCCGGTACGTGGAGGATCCAGCCCCCCCTGAAGACAAACTATCCTGATTATAGCATATTTCAATCCAAGCGTGCGCCCAGGGCGGCCGGCACCCTTCAGCCCAACGCAAGCGGGCAAGGGTGCAACCGAGGGCCAGGCAAGGGCTGGTGAGCATCAATCCGCTGGTTAGTTACCTTTAGTCACCTCCGGCTCCTGAGATGCGAGTCCCCATCAGATCCTCAACAACCTGCAGCAGGGAGCTGCTGCCACAATCCAGCCATTAAAACCAGGGGTGGGAGTAGGAAGCAGACCTGGCCACAGTACCAAAGCCCCCAGCCAGGAGGAAAAGGGGGGGATGAGAACACGGAACGTCCCTCAGGCAAGGAAAAATTAAAAAAAAAAAAAAAAAAAAAAAAAAAAAAAAAAGGAAAAAACAGAAAGAAGTAGAAGTCTTTCCTATTCTGCCGTGTTCTTCTGCTACACAAGCTTCCTCCCGGAGGATGAGGGTATGTGGGGATGGGGGAGGCGATCGCTCCCTCCTCTTCCCCGCCGTCGCCGACCACTCTGGACGAAAGCCCCGCTGCGATTTACCTCCTCCAGGTGGGCAACTTCAGAGCAAGGTGATGTCTCCGGAGCCGGCACCACCGGCCAGGCGATTCGGATGCGGCAGAGTCATTGCCTGTGCTGCTGCTGCCGCTGCTGCCGCCGCTGCTGCTGCTGCTGCTGGGGAAGAACAGCCGCTGCCGAAGAGACCACCAAAAAAAAAAAATAAAAAAAGAGAGAAATCTTCCACCATCCCCCTTTCTCTCTCTCTCCCCTCCAGCACCAGCCGCTCTTCGCATCCGCTCCCCTGCCCGCGGCCCCTCGCTCCGCCGGGGCTGGGGGACACAAAGGCGCCCGCGCAGAGGGAGGCGGGTGGTCCTCAGCCCCCCGCGCTCCGCAGACACCCTGGATCCTTCCTCCTCTTCCTCCTCCTCCCGCTGCGGATTCCGCCAGCCCCGGCGCGGCGCGGCTCGGCGCGGGCGGGC